>NC_043995.1:31769079-31774079 GCF_902150065.1 Myripristis murdjan | reverse complement strand
ATGAAAACATGTTTAAATATCAGCCTTAAAACCAAAGAGGCTCTCGCCCTAACACACACACACACACACACACACACACACACACACACACACACACACGCACACACGCACACACACACAGAAAAAGGTGATACTGCAGCATCAACAGCAACATGTCACTGCTGGGGCCCGTGTGGGGTCACTGTGTGTGTGTGTGTGTGTGTGTGTGTGTGTGTGTCAGTATGACCTCAGCATCGTGCTATGAGCATAGTGACAGTGAGTTTTAGCGACATCTGCTCGTTAAAAGCCGACAGTGACACTGTGCGATCATGAGTCTGTGTGTGTGTGTGTGTGTGTGTGTGTGATTTTAGCCCACCAGAGCCCATCAGCTCATCTTAACCAAACACACACACTAAGCTCTAGCGCTGCCATAGCAAACATAAACAGTCTGATGTGCCCTTGACCCTAACCACACACACACACACACACACACACACACACACACACACACACTCTTGATGTAGGATCAATGGGACTGGCTGACATTCACTATACTGACACACGGAGCTGCTACTGACCTGCCATTAAAAATCAGAGTGTGTCACACTGATGTCTGATTGATCACATATCAGTAATCAATACTGCACAGGTTGTTGATGTGAGTCACTTCAACTCGGCTGATTTAACGAGACATTTTGATCAGATCCCACACCACTGCACCGTTATATGTTTACTATGATGATAATTATGGTGATCAGAGTTTTTTTTTCTTCCTGTGAACAATCAGCATCTTTGGAATATTCTGCAAATATTTGGTCATAAACCGTATCGACACTAAATTCAGCTTCAGTCCACACGTACAGCTGATGCCAGCAGCCGGATTGGGTTTATGGATTATAAGTGGAACATCAGCTGAGTTATTTTATGCCAAGGTGATCTGTGTAACCAAAGCAACACACACGCACACACACACACACGCATGTTGAAACTGCACTGCAAAGATCCTGAGTCGTATGGGAGCTAAAGCACAGTGATGAGCTGCTCAGTGTGTGTGTGTGTGTGTGTGTGTGTGTGTGTGTGTGTGTAAGAAGGGTTAAACCATGCTCTCACAGGCAGGTCATGTCTGGGTCAATCTCTCTGGCTCCAGCACTTCCCTGCTTAACCCTTAACATACCCACCCACCCACACACACACACACACACACACAGACAAAAGCAACCTTTGGCTAACTGTCTGTCGCCACCAAAGTGTGTGTGTGTGTGTGTGTGTGTGTGTGTGTGTGTGTGTGTGGGAGGCCAATAGAGTAGAGGGCTCTGAGCAGCAGACTGTGAATAGCAGCACAGATCTAGAGCAGCACATTCACTCATATATTTTATACATCCATATACAATAAGAGCATAAGTTTGCATGACTTTGTATCAATATAAATGTTGTGTATCAGGATACTGTACATTATGTTTGGGTCGTAGAACTGTCAGTATAAACTTTCAGTTTATTCGACCAAAACCACCTCTCTGCTCTGTGCTCTGATTGGACTGTTTATGACGGGAAATGGCAGCTTGTGATTGGCTGATGGCGTCAGACTGCTCTTGTAGTTAACCTGAACGTCTTTCAGTGTTTGTCTTTTGCCGACCTTTGACCTCAGGAGTGGCTCTCTCCTTGTCATAGGAGTTGGCCGGCTCGTCAGTGTGAGAGTTTTTACCGTCATCACTTCCCTGTTGATGCCATACTGTCACTTGGGTGCCCATTTAATGTGTATTGTAATTAAGTATTGTGACTCGATGTTACAATTTATTGCGATTTATGTTCTTTGAATCCTTTTTTGTGTCTGTAAAGTTTGATGAGGCTGTGATTCTCCTAGAGGTCACTAGAGGTCATTTTTTCCAGCGACGTCCAGTTTGACAAAATGCTCTGCCTGCAGTGAAATGGCTGCTATGGGGGCCAACATCATCACACAGGAATCAGGGAGCGATATTTAGTCGCTTTGCTGACAACCTAGCGTGACATGCTTGGTACCAACAGATTCCAGATTTAAAAAAAAAAAAAAAAAAAAAAAAAAAATCTGACACTTTAGTGAATCATTTTTCCCACCCCTGGTACCAAAGTCTGTATGAGAAAGTGACTGTTCAACTTTTTGGCAGAAAACTCCCACCTTCAGGTATCACTCAGTGAAGTCACACACTTCTCCCCTCTTGCTCTTTGTTGCATGCAACAAGATGAAAGTGATGACTTGAGCTTTATGCCACACAGGAACACATGAGATAACAGGGAAACACACACACATTCCCCTGCCTCTGTTTGTTTACGACAGCACAGGCCGGTCCTGAACATAATTACAGATGTAAAATAGCTGCGGGATGCTGTGTTCAGTCATGGATCTGACACACAGGCTGCCAGCAACAGGTTCTCCTCAACATGTGGCCACTGCCAGTAATTTGCAGATATAGAAAAGTCCTTTGCCAGCGTCTGAGTCCTGTCTCTGGTATTCCTGCGAACTGCAGACCATCACTGCTAAACATAAACACAGGCGGTCTGCATTTATATACACGCTGTGACAGCACATCGACACCGCGCTGGGGCTTTAAAAACCTCCACACAAGAACGACCCACTTCCAAAAAGTCATTAACAACAACATCTGAGAGAATGGGGCCGTAACACAGGACTGTTTTTACTGTGTCTTCCTATGTGCTGCCACACACACACACACACACACACTTACACAGGTCGAGACAGCATTTACGTAATTGTGAACAATTCTTAAATCTTCTTTTTATGGGTCTGACACACACAAACACACACACACGCGCGTTTTGATATATAATTATACATGCTATACTTGCCATACTAAATTACTGAACTAATCTTTTTTTTATGACTGTAAACACACACTCACACACACACACACACTCATGCACACCCCAACTGAGACTGGTGTGCTGCCTAAGTGTTAGCATGTGCGCTCCCTGCAGACATTCCAGCGGTTGCAGCTGATTGGCTGTGTGATTGATGGAGTCAGTCAGTGCTGGTCCCACTGGGATGTTCCCAGTTAATTACTGTCTGTCGCTGCACACACAACTGGCACTGCGGGCTTTGATGTGTGCATGCAGAAGTGACAAAGTATTCCAAGGGCTATGTGTGTGTGTGTGTGTGTGTGTGTGTGTGTGTGCCCTCCAACATGCACTTGAATATCTTGATGTTCATGTATGTGCATGTGAGATGTGTTTGAACATCCATCCAGAGGTGACAGTCTTCCAGAGGATATTTGTGTGTGTGTGTGTGTGTGTGTGTGTGTGTGTGTATTCTGCAGTACACTTGTATGCTTTGAAGTGTTTCTCCTTGCTGGAAGCCAACAACACAAAGGCTTGCACCGAAAGTGTAAAAGTATCCCGTGGAATATTTATATAAATGTCTCTTTGTTTGTGATTGTGTGTGTGTGTGTGTGTGTGTGTGTGTGTGTGTGTGTGACTCATACAAAAAGATGTGGAGGAATGTTCGGCTGGGTGATTTGACACAGCACCGCACGTATAATTATACCTCAGCTATCTTAACCTCAGTGATTTGAAAAATTTGTCTGGGCCACTTCCAGAGCAGAATGAGCCGACATGGAATCTGTGAAACCCCAACAAAGAGGAAGACGTCCGCCGAGAGGACCCAGTCAACAAGTCCTCTGTGTGTTTGGTTTAGCTGCATTTTCAGGCCAGCGGGGTCAGCGGTCCTTCAGACCCACAGAGAGACCGGACATTTCTGAAATGTTGTGGTTTTGGTCATGGAGGCGGTGCAGTTGCATCACGAGACTCCAAAGAGCCAGCTGTGTCTCCAAAATGGAGGAACAATGGAGAACAGTGTGTGAGGCAGGAGAGTGTAAATGTGGAAAAAGCAGCGATGGAGCTCCGTGAGCCTGCTTGTTGTTTTGTGGCGGTAAATCCGTTCTC
The DNA here is from genome assembly GCF_902150065.1 of Myripristis murdjan. Taxonomy (NCBI): domain Eukaryota; kingdom Metazoa; phylum Chordata; class Actinopteri; order Holocentriformes; family Holocentridae; genus Myripristis; species Myripristis murdjan. The sequence continues at coordinate 31,770,167 of NC_043995.1, read as the reverse complement.
GGTAAACGTGAACAGCACGATAAGGCTGAGCTCACCGAGACACAGCGACCTGCCTTGTCTTTACATCTGATCTCTACCAGAGATAGGAGAAAGACAGATGGTCGACTCGACACCTACTTCCATCAGCATCTCAACTCAACTCTCAACTCAGCTTTATTTATCTAGCACTTTAAAAACAACCACGGCTGAAACAAAGTGCTGTACAAAAATGAAAATAAAACCGCAAAACAGAAAGAAAAGTAGAAAGAATGAAAACAATCAAACAAATTAAAACAGAGCAATAAAACAATAGAAAGAATAAAAACAATCAAACAAATTAAAACAGAGCCAGGTCTGATGCTGGAATTTAAAATCAATGTGCATAAATGATCATAACACAACAAAACAGTAAAAGCAATAAAAAGGAATATAAACAATAGAACAAATAAAACAGAGCGACGTCTCATGCTGGGTTAAAAGCCAATGAGTAAAAATCTCTGCAACAACTAAGGACGCCTCGATGCTCAAACTTCACTGGGTTGGACCTATTTTTTCTTTTCTTTTCTTTTTTTTTTAATCAGTAAAAGAGAGATATGAGGGTTTTTTTTGTGCAACATATCTGAAATATGATCTCAGCAATGATGCAGCGTGTTTGACTCAGACTGTGTTTTAAAGAAATGCCTTCTGGGTTAGTAGTCGTAGTAGATGTTTAGTAAATGATTGTACAAAACTGTCCTCTACATCATGTTTGGATGGATTTGCATGGACCGTATGTATTCAACATTTGGGTTTACTGAATTTATATGAAGTAAGAGAGTTCTGCCTAGCTTTGTGCATGAGCTCCACTATGGGCAGCAGCTGGCTTGTCGATCCGAGTTGGACCTCTTGCTCAAAAACTATATCCTCTGTGTCTCTGCTCTAAAAAACTCTGAGTTGTATCTCGACAAGAGTCTCAGTTTTCTGCACGAGGCAATAAAGACTCTTCACTGACAGTGTGAAAATGACGCTCAGCTGCTCTCCCAACATTAGCTAAGAATCACACTCACTTATTGCAAATAAAACATGCAGGTGACTGTTCGGCAGCTCTGTACTGAAAAAAAAAAAAAAAA
>NC_043995.1:31756579-31764079 GCF_902150065.1 Myripristis murdjan | reverse complement strand
TCGGGCAGCCCTCTCCATCTCGTAAAGATGGAAATTTCCGAGTTGACCGCAGGAATTTGCAATGAAAAAGCGCATGAAGGTGTCGGTGCATGTGGTGAACTCTGGCTGGTGATGCTGCTGTGTTTTGATTGTCCCTCCGTCTCTATGATTATTTCTAGTTTTATAATGTTTTATCACCACAGTTGTTCAACCTGTAAGTGCAGCTGCTCCTCCGCCTGGCCATGAGACATTTTTCTGACTTGACGAGTTGACGAGGAGCGCCTGCATGCAGCTCAGCTCAGACGAGGTAAACCTGCTGAGTGCTGCAGGTGTTGCCCGCTGGCCTGATTGGACGGATTTCAGTGATTCGTTAGGGAGGAAGCCAATGAGGACAGAGACCAGCGACGATGAGTTTAAACTGCCTGGAAAACTGATGAATTTTTGATTTGGACGAAATCAATCAAGACAGCTTTTGTCAAAAATGCGAAAGAATTTCTTTGAATTTTGTGCTGTCAGTCATTTTGTAGTAATGTGTGTGTGTGTGTGTGTGTGTGTGTGTGTGTGTGAGTGCGTGTAAGCATGTGTTCTCAGTCTCGGCTCAGTGGCTACTGACCCTAAATGACCCGCTTGCCATCTCACACATACACACACGCACACAAACACACACACGGTGGTTTATAGTTAGTGACAGCTGATGACCCCCCCATCGTGACCTCTGACCTCCGACTCTGCCTTCTGCCCCCCCCAGCTAATTGACACGTCTCCTCTGATAAACCTCTCGCTCACACACCCAAACACACACATAAAGTATATATACACACACACACACACACAAACCTCGGCATGCACAAAATGCAATCCAGGATACAAAAACATTTTTTTCTGTGCACACAGATGCACATACATACACACTAATACAAGATACACACATGTAAACTGTTTCAGCAAAAAGTAAAATGAGAGAGGGAGAGAGAGGGAGAGAGAGAGAGAGAGAGAGAGAGAGAGAGAGAGGTAGCAGTTAAAGTCCCACATGTGTTACCTATTGGGTTTGTGTGGGGTGAGAGACACACAGAGAAAAGAGAGAGAGAGAGAGAGAGAGAGAGCTGCACTTCCCAGGCTGCCTGTGGAAAAGTAGACTGTACAATTCATTGCTTCCTTCTCGCCAAATTAAAGGTCCCTTGTTAAAAAAAAAAAAGAAGAAGTGGGAGGGGTGAAGGGTGGAGGGCGAGGGGTTTTTAGGGAAGGGGGCAACAAAAGGGGGCTTTTATTACAGAGCAAAACGCCCCTCGATTCCCCCAAAACCACAGTGAGGCTATCTGAGACTGTGTGTGTGTGTGTGTGTGTGTGTGTGTGTGTGTGAGATGAGGGCCAAGCCTTCAAACGTGGTATGTGTTTGTAGTCCTTTATAACTTCATTTTTCTTTCTTTTGCTATTTGAATTTTTTTCGCTGATGTGTGTGTCTGTGTGTATTTGTACTCTCCAACATAAGCTTAAAAATGGATCGCCCTAATGCATTATTCATTAATGATCAGCAAATAATGAATGTTATGTTATAATAATCTAAGTCCTTATGTAGGCTGGAGCACATGTTTTTATCGTTACATGTGCAAATGGCTGACAAACAGCGGTATTGTGCAGTTAAGAGTCAGATGTTAAATTTTAACTAATGTCTTTACTAAAGATGCATATTCATTCACAAAATATTGATACTGTTAACAGGTCAGACAAACTATTAGTTGTTTCATCATGAACTCAAAGTTTGTTCAGGCTTACAGACTTTCATATTCTAAAGTGTTGTTAAGTGTGTGTGTGTGTGTGTGTGTGTGAGAAAGAGAGAGAGAAAGAGAGAGCTTGTGAGAGAGGAACTGTGCACTGAAGTCACTTTTAAAAGTTGTAAAAATGACTCATTACCACAATATGACCTGCATATCATCCAAATCAGTGAGATAGACAGATAGACAGATAGATAGATAGATAGATAGATAGATACCATTAGATGAAATGCTTGTGTTCTAAATTAATTAAAACTGCAGCTAAACTAGCTTGAATGATTTAAACCTATTTTTCAAGTATATTAGTCTGACAATGTCTGACTGCATTAGCCTAACCTCTAAATACTGTACCGCTGGAATGCATTCAAATTCAAGCCTAGCCATTAGCTTCCATAATGATACCTACAGTGGTGGAAAAAAGTTTTTGGACACCCTTAAAATTTTACACAATCTCAAATATTATCATGAAATATTTGTGGAAAAATCTTTTTTTGTTTCAAAAGGTGTGTCTGCATTAGACAGATACAAACAAATACAAATTATATTTTTTTGTTTATTGTTTACAAGAAAAACTAACAAAACTAAATTCTTGACAGTTTAAATATGTCAGAATCTTCTTCCAGTTCCTGGCTGTCCAGTTCTTGTGTTCCTGGCCCGACGATGCCGGGCTAGCCTCTGTCTCTCATTGGTCAGGGGCTTCTTGATGGCCTTGTAGGACCTTAAGCCATGATCTAAAAGTCGGCCACGTGCAGTGCGGCTGGAACACTGGACACCAGTTTGGTTTGACCACTGCTGCTGAAGCTCCTGTGATGTCATTCGGTGGTTTTCCTGCACATGCGGATCAGGATGCAGTCATTTCTTGCTGAAGAAACCCTTGGACACCCAGATCTTGGTTTGTCTTCCAAGCTGTTGGTTGGTCTGTGTTTCTGCAGAGTGGATCCAACCGCTGAAGGACTGCATCTGCACTTCCTGGCTATCTGGTGGCAGCTGGACCCTTCCTGGCTGAGAATCTTTATCTTCAGGTGTGTTTCCTGCGTTAGGTTCCTTGTTTTAGCCATTTTTGTGTCTGAAGAACTTTCAGATGTGCTGCTTTATATAGACACCAAGCTTGGCAACAAAAATTGTGTCTTTTAATAAAAAGAATGACCTTCATCACTGGTACCAAAATGACCCAATACTCAAAATTTCTTATGTATTTTTATGGAACCAATCAGTTTTAAGTTTTTAATGGCTTTTTTAGGATTTGTTTAGTATTTTGGCTGTGACTGGACTAAAAGAAATTGCACTTGAAGACCTAAGAGTTCTTAATGCAATATTTCACAAATGCATGGGGTGTCCGAAAACTTGTATTAGCTTACCTGTTAGCCTCCATAATGTGTGTTATCTTAATTAATTTATTTTTTAATTTATTTATTTAGAGAGGACAGTGCACATTAATTGACATTCCTGTAAATGTGCCAGTGTTTACAACCGCAGTCCTCCGGCATGATGTTAGAGCCATTAAAATATACAAAAAGGGACACAAGGGTCATAATACATAAAAACAGGAACACAGGAGACATAAGTTGTAGTGATCGCTGGAGGTTAAGCTGGGGTGCCAGTCAGAGTCTCAGTACCAACCTTTTGAACTCCCAGTGCACACGAGCCAGTGCCCACAAAATACATGAACAAACAAGGAACAAAACAAGGCAAAACTGTTCCCCACAGTGTATTGTACATATATCAAATTCAATTTACAGTGTCCCATTCAATTCAAGCCACTGCCAATCTCTCAGGGCTCTAGTTTCGCAGACCAGGCGAGGCGGGGGCGCAGCACAGATGCACTTCGCCAACTGGGTGTGGCCAGGCGGATTTTCCAAGTTTGGCACGCCGTTCTCGGTGGCGCAAGTACTCCGCCATCCCTCCTACCGGCGGAGGGGAGGAGAGAAGGCGTGGAGTGGATTTGACACAGCCGATTCACATTTAACCAATCAAATGAGCCCCTGTCCTCACCTTTAAAATGCGCTGCGTGAAGGCGTAATGAAAGTTTACACAGCTGACATGGAGGTCTACTGCCGCAGGCGGAGCGGAGCTCAGGAGACAGGCGCGGAGCGGAGACCGGCGAGCAGTGCGGACACGTCACCAAAACCTCACAGGCAGGCTTCTGGAATGTCAGGCACATGAACAATGCAATAAATACCGAAAAAAACACTATTCAATGCTACGATCACAATCAGCACATACATATAACTCCATATCAACTGTCCCGTCACAGCTGATGTCAGATCAAAGGAGATTGGCACCGTTTGTGCTGATTGTGAGGTTTTGGTGATGTGCGCCAGGCAGCCAAACTTCCACTGCGCCAGCTCCGCTCCGCCTTGCGCTGAAAGTAGACGTGGTTTCAGATGGCGAGCTTTTGGCGCACCTCGGCGAAGCCTTTTGGCACGAAACTGTCACTGCGCCAAGCCGAATCTGTCGGCACCTCCCCCTGCTGCGCCGCCACTCCCATCTCGGCGCACCTCCGCTTGCGAAACTTGGAAACTGTCTGCCTCTCCCGTTTCGCCGGTCGAAACTAGCTCTGCGCGGGGTTCGCCTCACTGCGCCACCCCGCGCTGCGCCGGGAAACTAGAGCCCTCAGCCTCATCAGTCTGTGCAAAAAATCTCTGCACAGTCAAGACTGTCTTTGAGTCCCCATTTACTCTGCAGAACTGGCTTCCCTGAATTCAGACAAAGTGAACTCTCTTGTCAGACTTGCAGCTTTGTGCTCTGGAAATTCTGCAGCTTCCTCCTGTACGTTGTTCCAGAGGCAACAGGCTCCTGGGAGTGAAGACAGACTCTTCGACGGGCTGCCAGGGGTTGGCAGGCGAGCAGCAGACACTGTTGGACGTGTGTGTCGGCTTGTTAGCGTGTGCCATGCTGCTTTATGAACTCTTTGATCTGTGCGATGTCGGGGGATGCGTCCTTCAAGGCGCTGATCGCCACAAAGTCCTGCGCTGAAAATGCTCCTCCAGTTAAAGTACAGCAGTGAAAGTTCAGTGTGAGAAGTAAAAGTAGTCATTGTGAGGACTGGTTCATGTCAGAGAGTTGAATTCTTGATGCATTAACCTGTAAGAAGTATTTTAACTGCTCCATATCCTGTTGGCTGGTTTACACTCTAACATGCAGCACATCTGATGTTTTGCATTGAAAAGCTTCTTCTGCAAAATAACTAGTAACTCCAGCCGACATTATCCACTAATTTTTATTAACAGTTAGGTGGTGTAAGAAGCCCTGTACAGTGAGAATGACTCATTAAATGTATTAAACTAACTGCCAGCTACCATAAAATGCATTAGGTCAACAGTTATCTCCCATCATGCAGTTGGCTTGGCCTTAATGTTAAAAGCAGCAGGAGGTGTGAAGGTCGGCTTCCCCGCTGGAAGCTGCACTTCCTGCCCAGAGGAAGAGCTCATTCCTGCTGGAGGGTTCCCCCAGGAGCCCAAACACTGCCTCCTTCCACATGTTACAAGACACACACACACACACACACACACACACACATCTGTGTTTCCACCTCTGAAAGACTGTCTGCTCTGTTGATGGTTATTGTAGCCAGAATAGATCCACTCCCTCTCTCTCTCTCTCTCACTCTCTCCGTCCCTTGATCTCTTTCTCAACCCTCTCTACCTCTCTCTCCCCTGCTCTCTCTCTCCTTCTCTCTGCAGGAACTTCCAACATGGCTGGACACGCCTTTGACGAGTGAGATTGCTTCGATAAGTCCTGCTGAAATAAACTTAAGATAGAAACTGCCGATACATTTGTTTTCCAGAGTACTGCCTGTTTTTCCGGCTCAAATGGCCTGCGTGATGATTTGCACCTTTAAATCTTCAAAGACATGATGAATACTTAAAAAAAAAACAACTTAAAAACACACAAAAAAGAATAAATACGGACTGACTGATTGACTCACTAAGTTCATTGATCTTCACTGAGGCAAATAATTGAACCACGCCACACTACAGCACAGCCACCCATTGTTTTCTATGGCTTCAGAGTGATGTGTCTCATCACGCCGGCTTCCTGCAGAGCGAGAGTTGGTTCTGCGATGCTTCCAGATAAACTTGGCTCGACCTGAAGACGAAACACGAACCTCATCAATATCACTTCAGTGTGTAATCTGACGAACCAAAACTGTCAAAATCTGATAAGGCGGGCCACTAAACACCTCAGCCACACCGAGCGGTAGCAGCTGGTTACCTGGTGACCAGATGGAGCGATACGCTGCAGTTCAAACTGTCTGTCTGACTGCAGCCGTCTGTTTTGCCGCTGATGATTTCACATTTCGCACCATGACAACAGTCACCACAACTAAACAGTCATGACATATTTATTAGCAGAATGCATGTCAGGGCGTAAACAACACACAGACAGCAGAAAACTATGTGGAAGAGTCAGGCATCAGTGGACGTTCACTGAAACCCCCTCATGAGGGACACAGTCACCTGATGGATCTGTCTGCTGTCTGATGGATCAGCTCATTGATGCGTCTGTCAGTTTTCAATAACTGGTTATCACTAATCAGTGTCATGGAGGGCTGAGGCATGTCCCAGCATGCACTGGGCAGAGGCCCACTAATCCATCACACACTCACATTCACCCTTTGAGGTAATTTAAGGTCATTTGTTTGTGATCCTGTTGCCATCCAGCCTGATTCTTACCTGTTAACCTGTGGGTCATCCACTGGAAATGTAAAGGAGATGAAAATCTCCATGATACATGAAAAACAAAACAAAACCAAAAAAAAACTACAGATCTTCTGTGCTGGTCACCTGGCTCACCTTTGTTTACACTGCCTCTATCTGCTTTTTTACATTTGTCCTTTTTATTTATTTTTATTTAGCCTACTTTTAATATAGTTTTTAAGCTGAATGACCTGTTGCTGTATGTAATTCTTACATACCAGCGCTGGATATGGCCAATACAGTGTGGCTTTCAAGGCCAGGGTTTCAGTGTCTCCCCCTAGGACAGTGTGACTGGGCAGAGACGGGATGAAAGTGGTGACCTCTCTGTCCTGGGACGTCACTGCAGCCACGACTCGGCTCTGCAGCCCGGCCGGGCAACAAATATTTGGAACACTGTCCTCATCGCTGGCTGCAGTCAACATGAGCATTAGCCTGCAGCTAAGAATAGCCCATCAGATAATTCTGCAGCAGAGACATTAGAGGAACATTACACACACATTAAACAGCCGAGCATCTCATCAGATCCTTCAGCACACGGCCCGGGAACGGCAAACAGCTCCGGACGCGGCGGGACGGACATGCGGAGGGGATTTTGTTGGTATGCGTGGGATTTGGAGATACAAGCGCAAAGGCTGCTACCTAAAAATGCTGCTGACAAGCTGTGAGGCTGCAGAGAGAACGCAGAGGGGAGGTCAGAGCGGAGGTGGACTGACCCTCCTGCTGCAGGCAGGCGGGACAGCAGAGACCCCGGCTGATTTCAGAAGACTGAAATCTCCACCGTCTGAAACACTGTGATGTTCAGATTAGAAATTCATCTTTAAATTCATCTTTTTATCCAACACTCCTTTCAAAGGCTGGAAACAAACTGCATGACTGAAAGAACAGAGAGGACCGGAAATCACATTTTTTCATTCATCACATTATTATTATTATTATTATTATTATTATTATTACTTGTTTGTTTTTTTAATTGTAATGCACTGGAGACAAAAAAACAAACAAACAAATAACAAAAAAAAGTACACTTTACAATCACCTTGGGGTTCCCA
>NC_043995.1:31721579-31749079 GCF_902150065.1 Myripristis murdjan | reverse complement strand
GTGTGTGTGTGTGTGTGTTCTGGAAACCCAGCAGCAACCCTGAAGAAGCGCCGTGCCCGTGAAGGAGAGGAGATGTTGCTCCTACCTTTCTTGACCTTCTTAGACGGCTGTTTCTTCTTGATGAACTTGGTGGCCTCCTGCGGGAGCGCCGGCTCCTCCACGTCCCCGGCCTGCTCCGTGATTGGCTCAACACCTCCTGAGAGACAGGAAGAGAAGAGCCATCAGCCAATAGCAGAGCAATACAGAGGTTAAAGTTCAAGAATATCAGGATCTGACGCGGTCATGTCCTCAGTCACATTCGGTGATCAATACCTTGTTCAAAGGCTTCAGTTCATTAGTAACGCTGTGACTTGGTTACTGTAACGTTCTCTTTTCAGGTCTATTTACAGTCTTCAGCTCAGAAAAACAGAGTCATAAGAACCCCAACCAAGTGCAGAAAGTTGGATCATTTAACTCTTACTCTGTCCTCCCTGCCCTGGCTCCCAGCTCAGGGAAAAGCTATCAGCTTTTGTTAAAATACAAACTGTCTGATCTTATTAGAAGTCAGCAGGTTACAGGACGTTCTCATCTCAGACCCAGAGCTCTGCGTGGAACAGGCTTCAAAACAAAATAAGGAAAGCTAACTCTATTCATTCATTTAAATCCAAACTGAAAACTCATCTGTTTGTTCACTGCAAAAACTCAAAATCTTACCAAGATTATTTGTCTTATTTCAAGTCAAAAATGTCTTATTTCTAGTCAAAATATCTCATTACACTTAAAATAAGACATGATCACCTCAGAAGTAACTTGTTTTTAGACAATTTTCACTTGTTTCAAGTGAAAATTCACTTGAAACAAGTGAAAATTTGCTTGTTTCATTGGCAAAATTTGCCAGTGGAAAAAGTGAAAATTCGCTAGAAACAAGAAACAAATTTTGCCAATGAAACAAGCAAATTTTCACAATTGTCTAAAAACAAGACATGATCTGAGGTGATCATGTCTTCTTTTGAGTGTAATGAGATATTTTGACTAGTAATAAAACATTTTTGACTTGAAATAAGACAAATAATCTTGGTAACATTTTGAGTTTTTGCAGTGTTCTGTGTTTGCATATCTTTCTTTGTGATTTTATTTTTGAGTGTCTCTGCAGTCCTGTGAGTCAAACACAAGCTGACTGGTGGAACAGGAAGAGTTTTCCCCGTCTGTGGCATCAGCACAGTTACATTCATTCTACAAACATTAATGTTTTTTGTGTGTTTTCTGTATATTGTGGCCTGCTAGATGTGACGCTGCCCTCTAGTGCACACGCGAGCGCTGCATCCGGCACGCTGGTTTGCCGACGTGCACGAGGCTCGCGCACGTTTGCAGACACACATCGGTCTTCAGTCTCACCTGGAACGAAGCTGCATCCATCTCAGCGCTCGTCTCCATTTTTATGACACATGTTTTAGGGTATTTTGGTGAAAAATTCCAGCAGCATATTACAATGCAGAGTGGAGAATGTGGTGTATGTGTGTGTGTGTGTGTGTGTGTGTGTGTGTGTGTGTGTGTGTGTGTGTGTGTGTGTGTGTGTGTGCGTGTGTGTGACAAAAGCTCGTTAGAATCCCATGGATCAGTCTGGATTTAGGGAGCTCCTGAGGCCGATGAATTGGACGCCTTGTCTCTCCTCCCTCCTCCTCGTCTCCTCTTTCCTCTCCTCCCTGTCTGATTCCTTCCCTCTCTCATCTCCTCCACCTCTCCCTCACCTCCTGCCTTTCCCTCCTCTGTCTCCTCCTTCCTTCCTTTCCTCCCTCTCTCCCATTTCCTCTCCTCCCTCTCTTTCAGTCTCCAAAAATCCCTGAGGATTGTTTCCTGTTTCATGGTACTTTCATTTAACATCTACTACACACACTATTGACTCTGTGTGTGTGTGTGTGTGTGTGTGTGTGCACGTGCGTGAAAGTCTGCACAAGACAGATTATGCGTGTGTCTGCCATCATGTCTACCTTAAGGTGTCTGAGAATGTGTGTGTCTCCATCTCCCCCACTGCGTCTGCATCTGTGTGTGTGTGTGTGTGTGTGTGTGTGTGTGTGTGTGTGTGTGTGTGTATGTGTGTGTGTGTGTATAGATTACCCTAAGCCCTCTCTAATATTTATCCTGGCCTTTCTAAAGCCAATCTTGTTCTCTTTGGTGAGAGCACAGCCTGTGGCTTCACACACACACACACACACACGCACGCACAGACACACACACACACACACACACACACACAGTTGTTTGAAATAGGATATACCTCGCTCTTAATTGGGCAGGTGTTTTTCTAAGGCAAGTCGTTTTTTTTAACGCTGTCTTACAATTTCAGGGCGAGTGTGTGTGTGTGTGTGTGTGTGTGTGTGTGTGTGTGTGTGTGTGTGTGTTTTGACCTCAGTCTTACATCAACATCAGGTAAGGAAATAGCCCACCTCTGGAGCACCTCATTCTGAAACTAAATCACATCTCACACACACACACACACACACACACACACACACACAGACTGTCTCTCACATTCCTCTCTCTCTCTCTCTCTCTCTCTCTCTCTCTCTCTCTCTCTGTAAATAGCAGGCGTAGTGCAGTCTGGTCAGAGCTGTGGTGTGTGTGTGTGTGTGTGTGTGTGTGTGTGTGTGTGTGTGTGTGTGTGTGTGTGTTCCTGCTCTCTATTTGCAGCTCTGGTCGGGTTATCAGTTTCAGGCAGACCTGTGGTTCAGACGACACGCTCTGCACCACATCACACTTAAAAAACCTTTCAACACTTTCACATTACAGTAGTATTATCAGCAGTAACAGCAGTAAAACTACAACATAGAAGAAGCACTGCCACTTGTACTACTAGTTGTATTATTAGTTGTACTACTACTATAGTAGTGCAACTCGTAGAGGCAGATATAGAAGTAACAATAGTGGTAATAAAGATAAGTGCAGTAATAAAAGACCTAGTACAATGACAGTAGACAGTGGTATTTGTAGTAATACTCACAGCATTACTGCTGATGCAGTAACACAACTAACGGAGGTAGTTGTGATCGCAGTAGTACCAGTAACACCAGCGGTAGTGACTACAGTTGCAACAGAACAACAGTGATAGTAACAGTAGTAATAGCATTAGCAATAACAATCTTACTGTATGAAATAATCATAGTATTAGTAGTGGAGGCAGTAGAATTAGTGGTAGTACCAGTAGGAGCGATGTTAGAGAAGCTGTAGTGATGCAAACCGCAGCAGCATAATGTTTGAATGCATTTTAGTTTTAGTCACATCTTATTCATTTGAATTTTGTCAGTTTTACTCATTTCGTTTTGTTGATTTAGTTGCTAAAATGGAAAGTTTTAATCTGGTTCTACTGAATAATTTTTTTGCTTGCATGTCTAGCTTTTGCTTTTATGCTGTACTTAATATCAAAAGTAAAGATTGCCCATATCAGTTCCTTTCCAGACCTTCAAAGTCAGGTTGTATTTTCATTTGTCTATTTCTGTCAATTTCATCTTTTTTTTTATTTGTTGACAAAATGTCATTATATTAAACAAAGGTTAACTTTGTTTGGTTGGTTAACTTGGTTTTCATCTTGTTTTCATTCTGTTAAAAATGATGTTAATACTTCATAGTTTTAGCCAAAAATATCAACAATGCTGCAGCATTAGTTGTAATGGTAGTACTGACTGTATTAGTATTAGCAGCAACTAGTACTCACAGTAGTTCTGGCTATTTTATGTTGATTTTTTACATATATTTTTCTTCTTGAATGTATTTTGTAGGTCCAAGGCTTTTCATGGTTTTACTGCAGTATAGTGAGAGACAGGATTTAGGGAAAACCTCATGCATACACACACACACACGTGCACACAAGCTGAATGTAAACCCACAACATTCGGTGGTGCAGTCGGCTCCTCGGCCCATTAAAGTCACCAGGAAGCCTCCTGCTTCTATTATTAGAGGATGGATGTATGTATAGGCACCGCGCTCCAAAGAAAACCCTGCAAATGGGGAGCCAGCTGGGAGGTTTGGGGACAGCTTTGGGATCGCTGGGGGAATATTTTGGAGCGCTCAGGACTCTTTAGGAAATTCTGGGTTAGCATGGAAGATTTTGAAGAGTTTCAGAAGTTTAGGGACAGTTAGTGGACAGTTTAAAGATAGTCAGGAGAGTCGAGGACCATTTTTGACGGTTTGAGACAGTTAGGGGACATTTAAATGTTGTGGGACAGTTTAAAAATAGCTTTGGTCAGTTTGGTATGGTTTGGGACAGTGTGAGTCAGTCTGGGACAGTTTGACGACAACTGAGCGAGTGTGTTTATTCAAGTTTAAAAGGTTTTGGGACAGTCTTGAAACAGTTCAATGCAAGTTTAGGGACAGTCTGTAGACAGATTGGGACATTTTAGAACTGGAGGCCAGATTGGGGCATTTCTGCAATAATGTGAAATATTCTGGGACAGTTTGGGTCAGAACATGAGACATTTGGGGGGAGTCTGCATTTCTTTTGAAACTGTTTTGGGACAATCTGACAACAGGCTGGGACAGACTGGGATTGTTCAAGACAGTCTGTGGAACAGTCTGTAACGGTTTCGTAGCAGTGAAAGGACTTTTTGAATAGTTTAGGGAAAGTCTGAGAAACCTTTGGACAGTTTGATAACAGTTTGGTCTTGTTTGAGACATTTTGGACAATTTGGAGAAAGATCAAAACATCTTGAAACAGTGTGTAGAATGCTCCAAGACGTTTAGGGATGGTTTCGATGGATTAACAGAGCATATGAAACCATCTGAGGACAGTTTTAGGAAAGTCTGAGACATTTTGGAGAAAGTTCAAGACATAATGGAGGGTTCCAAGACATATTGGGACACATTTTTGAAGAGCCTGAGACAGTAAGGGACTGTCTAGAAAGTTTTGGGGGAGTTCAGGACATCTGGGGAATAAAGGGGTGGTTCAAGACATTAAGGAAACATCTGAAACCATTTAAAGACATTGGGGGAAAGTTTGAGACATTTTAGGACATTTTGGATAAAGTTCAAGGCTTTGCGGAGGGCTCCAAGATACAGTAGGACAGGTTGGGGACAATGTGAGACAGTAAAGACGGTCGTCTAGAACCATTGGGGAATAGTTTGGGGAAAGTTTGAGATTTTAGGACATTTTGGATTAAGTTCAAGACATTGTGTAAGGTTCCAAGACTTACTAGGACAAATCAGGGACAGTTTGAGACAGTGGGGAACCTTCTAGAACCATTTGGGGACAGTGTGGGGAAAGTTCAGGACATTTTGAGACAGTCTGGGGACAGTTCAGGACATTTTGAGACAGTGTGGGGAAAGTTCGGGACATTTTGAGACGGTCTGGGGACAGTTCAGGACATTTTGGGACAGTTTGTGACAGCTTGGAACCGCTCAGGGATAGTTTTGGAACAGTTGAGGACAGTTTGGTTGTGGGGTGAAGCTGCTTCCAATAGACAGCTCTGTCTTGGTCTGCAGTGTGGAGACACCAGCGCATTCCTGCTTTATTCTGGGCTGCGGTTTGAAGATGGGGGTGACACAGTGCTGCTGTGGTTACCAGCAATTTGGCTGTGGGCTTTACGCTATTTCAATCCCCCCTCAACACACACTCACACACCCATTGCTACTACCGACAGACACACAGAAACGCACATTGAGAAGGAAAAAAGATACGCCCGCACACACAATGACACACACATGAAAACACACTTCAAACACCAGGAAGTGTGATTCCTTTAAAAGGGGGGACGGGTGTGGTGTGTGATGTGCGATGTGTGATGTGTGTGAGAAGCAGACACCTGATCTTCCACAGTACAAACCTAAAACCTGCGACTACAAAGGCTTACCCCACACACGTACACACACACACACACACTTTGTAAAACTACAGTATATGTAGTACTATGTCAACAGAACAAGGTGCCGTCACCGTCTGAATAAACAGACACGTACTCTGACAACATGAAAACAAGTCCTGCTGTGTTGTAAAGGACAGGGTATATAACCTTAATCCTTTTGCAGACTGGAGTTTAGATTTATTGAATGATGAACCTCAGGTAATGATTTATTTTTTCCCCAAAAATAGAGCTCTGTCATTATATATATAGCGTTCTGTGGAAGAACTCTTCAATTTGGAAACACCACAAAGACAGAACAAAGACAGCTGGACAGGATTACACAAGACATGACCTACACTTTTCATATACATATATTTTCCCCTGCGCGCTCTCTTGTCTTCAAGCATTCACACACACACACACACACACACACACACACACACACACACACACACACACACACACACAGGGCCCATCTTCTCCCCTCTCTTTAAGTCTAAAATAGACGCAGGCCCCAAACCACAGCTACCAGTGGAACACAGTGAAAATAACTGTACAACACACTAACACACACACACACACACACACACACACACACACACACACACAGAAACAGACATTATAGGGGGACACATAGGAGGGTGTGTGAGTGTGTGTCTGCTTGCTTTCTACAGTTCTACAGTGAACATACGAATTCATGAGTTGCTAGAATAGAATAAAATAGAATAGAATAGAATAGAATAGAACAGCAGAGCAGACAAGGATAGAATAAAACAGAACAGAAAATAAGACAGGAAAGAATAGAAGAGAATATAAAAGAGCACACGTCCATCAGAACTGACAGATGGCAGGTAAATCATGAGTTCATCATCAGGGAGAAGTTACATCACATCGCATTTTATCACTGAAAGCCTGATCCATGTGGAGGTCAAAGGGGCAGCCGACCTTTGAGTCTAAATGCACAAGAACAGCGTCTGGGGTGTGAGATACGTCAGGAAGCAGGCTGTCATCTCTACAGTTAAACCACCCTGGCCTCAAACATGCATTTTAACACACACCAGGAGTGTATTTTGAATCGTAGCAGCAACCAGACCTATCATGTGGTCGTAACGGGCACTGCACCCACCACTGTGAGCTCAGTGATGGTGTGAGATACAGTAGGGATTAGGATTTTGCGGACACCAAAACGCAACATCGCATTTTGTCGATAACACGCAACGTCTAGTTTTAAAGGCCAGCTCCACTCAAAAATGTGTTTTTCTTTTGTTTCTGTCCACTAAAATGCGCGACCTTGACTCTACTGACCTTCATCTGTGCAAAGTTTGCCACTAGAGATGTGTTTTCACAATCCTCTACGGAAGGTGGCGGTGTGTGGGCACGCTCCTAAAATCTGAGATTCAGGTGTACCCCAGGCCAGCTACATTTGCTGCATCACAAACATCACAACCTTGCATATCATTAGCAGCAGCTCTACCGGTGGCTTGAGTGTTTTGTTCTCAAAAAATCAACAAGACCAACTCAACAGTGCTGTTTCACATGAACAATATTAGTGTAAGACAGGGCTATTCAATTACAAATTCAGTTGGGCCAGATTTTTAACCGAGACCTTAAGCTGGGCCAGACATTTTCCAGACATTTAAAACGGCGGTTTTCATCGTCAATTTTTCGTTTAAGGGTTGAAAAAGACATACTTTTGTGCCGCTAGCATCAGTAACTTTCAAAACAACGCGCTGCAGTGTGAGTTGGTTGTGTGTTGCTAGGAAACGTGGAGTGTTGCATTCACTTTCTGAACTACTGCAGGGATTTCGAGTTCATTCTCGCGAATGTTTTTCTCTGCTTTTTTGGTTGAACCACGAGCTGGGCCACTCGGGAATTGCTTCTGGGCCGCATGTGGCCCGCGGGCCGCCAATTGAATAGGCCTGGTGTAAGAGATTCACTGTTTTTTTTTTTTTTTTTTATGGATAGATTATCCGATATGATACAAGTCACCATCCTCGGTGTGAGCAGGCAGGAGGCAGGGACTATTTGCACATTCACAGATATGCGCATACTTAATGAGTGCGAGTTATATCTAAGATGTTTTTTTCATGGATGAAAGGATGACGAACATGAAGGGATGTTTTTTAATGGAAAAAAAAACCTTCTTAGGGAAAAGTGAGGTTTACGCTCAAAGTGGTCTCACTCCCTCGCTTCCCATTTCCTGGCATGTTGCTCCCTTTTTCTTGGAAATGGTGCGTGAAGGTTCTGTGGCTTCTACGCCCACCATCCAGCCTGACCGCCTCCCAACAGCGACACTGTCACTGTTTACACGATGTCACCTTTCCCCGTGTCTTATACTGACGTCAAAGGATGGCTTTGGCTTCAAATGGGTGCCTTGTGCGTTGGTATCAGACTCAGAGGGGCGTGGCCCAGCTGCAGTATTTGACACGTTGGGAATGAGAATGGGCAGGAGGGGACCTTCAACAATAAAACAGAAAATGTCCCTGCCCATGCAGAATGTGAGACAGAGTGATCCACAAGGCCAAACTTCTCTGCAGTTAGAGCCCAATCTAATGCAATCTCATCTTATTCACACACACACACACACACACACGCACACACACGCACACACACACTCACACAGTCCAGCTCTGTGTGAGAAGGACTTTGTTTTGAGAGGTTCTATATAGTAAAACTTTTTCTTACTATGAGAAAATAATGTGTTTACACAGTCCAGAAAGAGAGGGGCAGAAAACTTCACACCAAGACACACACACACACACACACACACACACACACACACACACACACACACACATACACATCCTGTTTGAGGTCAGGACAGAACTATGCTAACAGTGCTCTGACTAATGAACCATGTGATAAACACTACTGATATCATCAGGTAGGGCTGTGTGTGTGTGTGTGTGTGTGTGTGTGTGTGTGTGTGTGTGTGTGTGTGTGTGTGTGTGTGTGCGTGCACCCACAAATGTGCAGAAGGCAGCTGTTGAAGCTGGCTGGCCTGAATGATGTCATCATGGCGAGACAGAGGGTCAGGTGATGGAGGCGGAATAACAGAGCAGGAATGTAAATATTTAACTGTAATTTAAATGGATTGAATTGCTCTTGATGTTTTAGATTATTACTGATAACACTGATACTGGTGGGATAATTGGTTTTAATTATTACTGCCATCTGTTGGAATATTGCTTCAGTTTATCTGTAGTGTGTGTGAGTGACAGAGGAAGACAGTGGGAAAGAGTCCATGCAGCTTCTCTCTGTTTGGTCTTGTTGTGGATCTCTGGCCAGTCTCAGACCAGGTGACGTCATATCCAGATGCTCCCAGCAGCTCCAGCCGAGTCGGACTGCAGAAAATGTTTCAGCGATCTAAAACATTAATAGCGCACGTTCCAGCTGACCCAAAAAAATTTGAATTTCCTACGTTTTTTAAATTTGAAATGCATCAGAAGGCCACGCAAAGTTCCAACTGAGACACTGAGCCGCTCCGACTTCACCCCGTATGAGAGCCCAAACATGGCAACACACTGTGAATGGTACACAATCCCAAATTTAAGCTGTGATGAACGATCGCCGCTGAATCACCGAGTCATATTTCACATGACTTATTAATGTCTTTCTTGTGGAAACAAGTGTGTAACCTCAGGAGATAATCAGGAAATCTTAGCATTTGGCTGATAAGTCGGCAGAGCTGTTATTAGCGGCTTTCTAGAAAGTGTGTACAGTGGTCCCTCGTTTATCGCGGGAGTTACGTTCTAAAAATAACCCGCAATAGGCGAAATCCGCAAAGTAGTCATCTTTATTTTTTACAATTATTCTAGATGTTTTAAGGCTGTAAAACCCCTCACTACACACTTTATACACTTTTCTCAGACAGGCATTAACATTTTCTCACTTTTCTCTCTTGTTTAAACTCTCAAAGTTCAAACCTTCGTAGAAAAATAAGTCCAGTATTATAGAATGAACACATTCTGTTCTGTACAGGAGACACGGCACGGAGGAGATTGATTGACAATGGTCTACAGTCCCTTAGCCAATCAGGACGCAGAACACAATGCGCTGTAAAAAAAAAAAAAAAAAAAAAAAAAAAGCATGCAAAATTGCCCCCCAAAAAAATCCGCAAAACTGCGAGGCTGCGAAAGGCGAACCGCGTTATAGCGAGGGACAACTGCATTAACATGGCGACACCATGGTGGTGCTGTTATTAAAGTCATATTTTCCAGCTCCAGCTCTGGGACACTTGGTTTTCAGGAATCAGAAATTCCCATTCTCAAGCTTCTCTGGAAAGTAGCACTGCACCACGTTGCTTTGAGCTACTGAAAGGCATTCTGGGAAATGTAGGCAGCCAGAACTGAAGCAGAAGAGGATGAGGCAGATTCAGGGAAAACCAGTGAGCTTCAACAGAGTAAGCGTTGAACATCCCAGACGGATGGATTTATCTTTCTGAGAAGAAAAGGAACTGCTCAAGTGTTTTCTCTTCCTGTCAAATCCCCCCCCCCCACGCATCAGTACATGCATGTGTGTGTGTGTGTGTGTGTGTGTGTGTGTGTGTTTAGAAGAGGGTGTATATGTACACTTTTTTTTTTTTGACAAACTGCCAGACATAAACACGTACAAATACACACAGATTTAAAAACCATGAAGTGGGGTTTGTATATTGTGTGTGTGTGTGTGTGTGTGTGTATGTGAGTGTTATCTGTGGTTGCCGAGGGAAACGGCTGCTGCTGGTGTTGTTGGAAACGCAAACAAGTGTTTAAGTTTACAGGCGGTTGAAAAACCATCTGAGGCGGCTCACAAACAACAGTTTACTGCAGTGCTCTGCATGTGTGTGTCACTTTATTACACACATTAGACACACACACTCTGGAAGTGCTGTCACCGCTGTGTCGAGCGTCAGCCCTCCAGCTCCGAGCCCGACCCTTCACACCGCTGGAGTGATTCTAATCAGAGCCTCAGAGTTCAGACTGAGGTCTAAAGTGTGAACGTACCTGAGGCGGTGTGGTGACTCTGTCTGGGTTCAGGGAGCAGGCCGGGCAGGACCAGTGATGGATCAGCTCTGAGGAAACTGGTGTCTCAAATCACGCACTTCTGCACTTACACTGAGTATTTTGAGTGCATAAGTGCGTTCACACTGAAAATACTAACAACATGCAGTGCACTGCAAATACCTGGATGCACACTCAAAACGGTCAGACAGTTGAGTGTGGAACGATGGACACTTCTCACCCTGACGGCACCACTGACCGGAAGGAGCTCCCTGAAAAAGCTGAGTTTACTTTTCGTTTTACGACTGTTAATATGCCACTTTATTAAGTTTTAATTTTTTTTTTCAGGCGAGAAAGTAACCACGTAGATTCCAAATATGTGGTCAGTTTGTCCAAATAACGTCTGTTTTGAAAATTGCTTCGACGTTTTCGGATAACTGTCAAGCTAGCGATGGTGCAAAGTACAGTCACTTCCGGTTGTTTACAAAAATAAAACTCTAATACCTTAGAAGCAGTGGTGATGCTTTTATTTTGAAGATAGGATGTGTACACGTCTACTTCTGGAGAACTTTACCACCGAAAACCAAAGCCGGCCGCGGCTCCGGTCGGCATCAGGCGGGCCGGCCGCGGCTCCGGCTGACTGTCATTTCTGGTAAGTGCACAACAGGAAGTGCGCCAATTGAGACACCCTTCACTGCTGAAATTCGTGCACTGTGTCGGTAAGTGTACTGTCAGCTGAGTGTACTTACAGACGGTGCACTAACGGAAGTGTGCGATTTGAGACACAGCATGGGTTTCATATCGTCCTTTAGAGCCTCTGTGGGCTTTTCTAAAGTGACTGTTAACAGGTCGAGCGGTGGCTGACAGGTAAATTAGTTCTAGCTTTTCAGTTGAGGAGGAAAATCTGTTTCGCTACAAGACAAAGGGTTTAAGATGATAATATCTTTCACTGCTGTATGTATTTATCTGAGGCAAATGATGTAAAACACAGTTCACATACAGCTACAGTTCAAGCACAAATGATGACAGATGATCACAGTGAGTTTTGGTGAAAGAGGCCAGGCTACAACCACATAATAAGGCCGTAAGCTGCCTGCTTTATTCTATCAGCAGACTGATTCATTCACACCAGGCCAAGCAAACAGTTCACTGCACAAATTTAATGCAGCAAATTCTGCAGCTCTCTCATTTCCTCTCAGCATTTGAGCAGTGAGCAGCAAATTTGACTTTATATGCACGTGACTTTATTACTACTTACAACTAACCTGAACCTGGGTGAGACCCTTAACTCTCAGTACATTTTTTTGTTTTTATATTTTATATTTGCGCTGCCCATTCTTGCACAAGCTGAGCCTCGTGTTGTTAAGATGCTGTGATTTATATTTTTCGTGTTGTTCGCTCTGTTCTCTTTAACTGAGCGAGTTTACAGGCGGCTGAGAAAGCATCTGAGGCACGAACGCATGACTGTACTGCAGCGCTGTGCATGGGGGAGTGTGTGTGTGTGTGAAGTGTGGCAATAAACTAAAGACCAGATGACAGGGCAACACACACACACACACACACACATTAAAATCAATTTGTTTACTCCTGTTCCTCTCAGTTCTGTGCTGAATTGCTGTACTCACCATAAAACGAGTTTTATAGAGGTTTTCAAAGGTTTATAGACCCTCAAACACACACACACACACACACACACACACACACACCATAAAGTTCTTGTCCATCTACATCATGCATTATTTGTTTGAGAGGTTTATGAGGTTTATTAGTTATTAAACTAGGTTTGTGGATTATGATAAATGTATATTTATAGTGTGTGTGTGTGTGTGTGTGTGTGTGTGTGTGTGTGTGTGTGTTGTGATTCTTATTGATTTTACAGTTGTAGAATTTAAGAGTCCTTATCAATCTCCTTCCCCCTCTCTTTTCCTAATCTCCTTCCCTCTCGCCTTCCCTCTCTCCTTTCCCTCTCTCCTCTCCTAATCTCCTTCCCTCTTTCCTTCCTCATCTCCTTCCCTCTCTCCTCTCCTCACCTCCTTCCCTGTCCCTCCTCCCTGCTCTCCTCCACTCACCGGGTGTGACCAGGCTGTGGACAGTGGCGGGGATCTGTTGCTGTGCGTTGGTTTCTGAGGCGAGTGTGAGTCGTCCTCCCTTGCCGATGCGCTCGCACAGCAGCGTGATGTGCTTCTTGAGGCGCTCGGTGTCGCGGGGCAGGCCCAGCACGGCGCCGCCCCCCTGCGCCAGGGAGGTGGCCTGCTCCTTGGAGCTCCTGGACAGGCAGGTCCGCAGGAGGTGGGAGACGGCGGCGTCGCAGCTCTCCTCCCAGCCCTGAGGACGGACAGGAGGAGAAAGCAGGTTTCATCTGGTTCTCGACATGTGATTGGATAACACATAGTGGAAAGGTGGATTTAGAAAATAGAGAGGAGGAGCAGGGGCAGAGACAGAGAGAGGAGGAAGGATTGGAGGAAGAGTAGAAGATGATTTCCAGCATCAGTTCCCTGGTTTGTGTTTTTGTTGTCATTCCTCCCATATGCTGAGATGGGATATAGCTACATCAGGGACATATAGACCTCCAACTGCAACATCATGTGACGTGCTACAACACTTAGCTTTGGGTTACTGTCACTTAGATTAGATTAGATTAGATTAGATTAGATTAGATTGACTTTATTGTCCACCTTAGTGGAAATTTGTCCTTGGCCTCTCCAAGGCATCAAATTACACACAACACTGATTCTTGGGAATTTGGATAAATCATGTCCCACTAAGAAAAATGCTATTTCTGTTGGAAATTTACAACATTTTAATGAATAAAAAGAATCAAGGGCATAATCAGGGGGTCCTTTGCACATTTGTAAGGTTCTTTTATAGGTTTATTTTTAATTTCTATTAATTTAATGATTATATGTTGGCCCATGGCCTACAAAACCAGTTGTCCTCGGATAGGAGATAATCATTTCAACTTGATTAAAACAACAAAAAGTAATAATTTCACTGAATAATATATTTACCATTTAGTTATATTTGTTTTAAATGAATATGCTTACAATATGTTTCTTTGGTGCTGCTGAATTATTAAAGTATTAGTCTCTTTTAATACAAAAATATGTTTTTCAAATTAAAAAAAGCATTACAGTGACGGTGTTGACAAAAACAAAGTAGCCTAATAACTGGAAAAACGCCTATTTTATGAAAAAAATGCAAAATGAGGAGGTTGGACCGGTACATTGCTGAACAGCCAAGACCTTGGCCTATAATGATATACCTTCAGATTTTGTAATTTAACTCACTTTTTTTTCTCAAAATTAAAACCTGTTTTATCCAAATTCCCAAGAATCAGTACAAGCAAATCATTAAAACACTCCACAACATACAGGACAGTGACAAGAAGATAAACTGTGCAAATGAAGATGAAACAGCAGCAGCAGATGAGAGCGTCACAGCCCACAGAGAAGAAGTGACGGTCACATTGTGTTCAGTGCTTGTCTGGCATGTGGAACAAAAGATTTCTTATAAATGTTCCGGCCTGCCTTTGGAGGCCTGAATCTGAGGCCAGATGGGAGCGGTTCAGACTCTGAACTCAAAGGGTGTGAAGCATCTTCAGATGACCTGTCTGGCCTTCCTGACTGTGGCTTTGTCAAACACCTGACAGAGTTGCTGTTGTGGCTTCCCAACCACTTTCCCTGCAGTACTAACAATTTTGGAGAGCCTTTTTTTATGCTTCACACTCAAATTGCCAAACCAAGCAGCTATGTTGAATTGTAAAATACTTTCTATCAGGCCTTTATATGCCATTTGCAGAATGTGTTGACTGACACCAAAGCTCTTTAGTTTCCTGCTTAAAAATCAAAGTCCAGGGTTAACATCTTCACAACTCGTGTAGCACAGTTTTGATTTTCTGTTGTTCTAACCTTAACCCTAACCAGAGGTGTGGCAGTGCGGGTGCAGCAAAAAGCCCCGGATTACAGCCCTCGCACCTTGATTCACACCACAAACCTCAAAACATATCTCAAAACAAATCTGGGATAAACGGTGCTGGAGCGAGCTTTAGTTAGCCCTGGGCCAAGATCACAACAACAATGAGAAGAAGCAGAAGAAGAAGAAACTAAACTGTAAATCTACATGTTACATAACATAGAAACAGGAATAGGATGCTATGACATGTAATGTAACATAAGATGGAAAATCAGCTCACTTGTCTTCTTCTGGTGTTTATCAATAATGAGGAATGAAACAAAATCTCTTACAGTGTTGTCGCACTTTGAAATAAAATTAAAACATAGAATATACAGAATGCATAAAATCCAAAAACAAAACAAAACAAAACAAAACGAAAGATTCAGGATATCCCACATTTTATGTTGCAAGTGTGGAACACCTAGTCCAGGTAAGGGAGGTCTTAGCCCAGGACTAAATATAGACTGGGAAGAAAAGGCAACCAGTAATGTCATATTTCAAACAACCTGCTGGTGTTAGCTCCTGGTGTACTCGTTTACTTGGTCCTCTTGTCTTTCTGTAGTTCCCTTGTCTCTTTATCCAAACATATACTACATTTTTAGAGTTAAATTGCTGTATCATATTATTTTACTAAGCTGAATGTTAAGGCTAAGTGGGCGGGTTGGCGTTCTCTTACCTTATGTTTGCGTGTGTGTTGTGTTTTATTCTTATTTCTTTTATAAATATGAAAAATGGAAATACTGAGAAAATCTTACCAATACCCGACTCTATTTGGAATCTAGACACGACGAATAGAGATGCAAAGAGGAGGAGAAAGAGAGGGAGGAGAGGAGGAACGGAAGGAGAGGGAGAGGGAGCGAGCACAGGCTGGAGGAGGAGAGCGATCACGTGCAAACACTGACTTCATTTTGAGGCACCGATGATGTTCTTGACATTTATTCCAAGAGAACGATAAAAAAATCAATAAAATGCAATAAAAAATACAACAAAAAAAGTTGAATTAGATGAGACACACACACACACACACACACACACACACACACACACACACACACACACACACACACACACACACACACACACAGAGCAGTAATAAAGGGCAGTGAAGAGATGAGAAGCATGTCTGTTGTCATTCTCTCCACCCCAGATATCTGGTCTGGACATCTCTGCTCTCCACACACACACACTCACTCACTCACTCACACACACACACACATACACACACACACACACACACACTAGCCAATGGGCGGGGGTGTTGACAGTCCCCCACACTGCCTCCTTCCCCCTGCCTGCCGCCATGCTGATAGGCCCCTAATGAGCCATAATGACAGGTAATCAAGCCTGTAATGATGATGACAGAGAGAGAGAGAGAGAGAGAGAGAGAGAGAGAGAGAGAGAGAGAGAGAGAGAGAGAGAGAGAGAGAGAGGGAGAGAGAGAGAGAAAGAGAGAGAGAGAGAGAGAGGGAGAGAGAGAGAGACAGAGAGAGAGAGAGACAGAGGGGGGGTGAAGGGTGAAGGTGGGGGGATAGAAGGTCAAGGAGATGAGATGATGACAGAGGAAGGCAGGTATTAGAGAGAGAGCACAAAACGGAGAGACGACAGCGAAGGACGAGCTGAGATAAGAAGGGAGACATGACAAGACAGTGAAGGAGAAAGAAGGTGGCTGGAGGGAGGGAAAATGAGAGGGGAGCAGGAGGAGGAGGACGACGAAGATGACGAAGAGGAAGAGGCAAGAGCTGAGAGAGGAGGTGGGTGACTCGTTCTTACCACAACACCTCACCGGGTTAGCAAACACTTCTAACAAAGGCGCATTAAACACAACAACAGGTTTCTGAGGAAACCTGGAACACGCCATGGAAGATAAATGTCTCTAAAACCGACCTCCATCATTCTTTCCCCTGAACAAGAAGAAAAGGAGCGGAGGAAGGTGCAGCGGAACGGGTCTGGAACGAGGCCACAGTGATGAGTTGAAAGACAGAAGTTCCCACTGATGCAGAAACAAGAAGGATGACTTTGTTCTGCTGAACGCTCGCAGCAGTTTCCCAGAGCAACAAACAAGACAGAGGAGTTTGCATCAGGGAGCTTTCACTGCTGTTAGAAGAAAGAAGAGCTTGTGTTTGTGGACTCCGGGGAGCCGATTAATCAATCCATCAACAACATAGTCCACCAACAGAAAATAATAAATTATTATTATGATAATTCACTAATTGTTCACTCATTTATCAAGCAAAAATTGCTTGTTATAACTTCAATATAAATTACTTAATTACAAAATGCAAACAAACATTGATATTGATGATGAAAATATTAATTAATTGTGCCTTCCCCTGTTTTTGTTTACAATTCTTTCCTAGGGGTTAACGTTTTATAAACTTCATAAACTGGTCTTCAATGAAAATGTTTTTTGAAGTGCAGCTGAATGTTCTTGACTGGACATCTTATGTTCAGTTCTTGGTTTTCTTTTCTTGACTGTCGAGAGAGAACTTTGTGTGTGTGAATCTTTACTGTTTCAGGACAGAAGCGTTTATGCTAAAGAAAGTTAGCAACTGTTCTATGAAAGACGGAACGGGTCAATATTCACTACTGTTTCAAAAGCAAAGAGCCTCTGCAAACGTTCATTACTTCTTGAACAGCAAAGATTCAGTAAACATTGTGGATGTTGTCTTAGTTCATCTGCCGTCACAAGACTTCCAGCTTCAGGAAAATCAGAGTTGACAGTGTTTAAGACAAAGGTTAGGAAGACTGTCCTGTAACGATGAAAGGTCACAGGGTTGATCCTTACGAAAGTGAACCTCTAGGAACATTGACCCTGTCCAAATGTAACTTAATCTAAGCACGATGGACTTGTCTGTGGTTTTTGGTCCAGTTATGAAACAGCAGAACATCGATTAATGGATTTTTTTCTGTCTGAGCGGTATCAAGATTACTGCACTCATTCAAAATGCCTAAATTGTAAATGGGAAATATAGATGAATACATACTGTACTCGCTATAAAGTGCTGTGTGGAAACATGGACAGACTGTTTCAGGAACATTGAGTTAGACAGGGGGAAATCCCAGGTGTGATTGCAACATTACTGGGCGATTGGGTAGAAAATGGCCCTGGGCCGAGCACAGATCCTTGTGGGACTCCCAAAGAGACGGCTAAAGGTTCAGACAGCAATCCTTCAGTCCTGACATCCTCAGGCTGACTGGGAAAGTCGTTTAAGAGGCCGGAGTCACGGCTCTGTGAGTACAACGTCGTCCAGTCAGTCTCCAGAGGTGAAATCATCCGCACAATCACATCTCTTGACTAAATTCATAAATGTCTTTTCTGAAAAATAGACTTATCAGAAAGGCTGCATTCAGTAAGGTTTGACGTTCTGTTATACTCATGACCCTTGTTGCTTAGGAGTGCAATCAAATTCAATCCACTATTGTACAAGGAAGACTATGATTTGAATCGAAAGGAACAGTACAGTGCACAGAGAGAAATACATAGGGAGTCATTTCAAAAATGTATATATCCTTTATGTGAAAAAATATATATATTACTTGAAGTTCATTATATATCTTAAAAATGTTATTTTCTGATATATTTAAATACTAATTTGTTTAAACTGAGGCTACCAGTGTTTTCGTAAGAGTGATAAAAAAACATGTCCAAATGGTATTTAGGAATAAAACTGTGTCCATGCAGTATAAATATACAGAGTTACAGCCTCAGTACAGTTTATGGACAAAATGGCAAAGCGATGGCAGGATGAAACCGCATGGAGGGGAGGAAGTGTGGGGGAGGAATGGAGCGAGGGAACCGACCCAGAAAAAAAGCAGGTCTTCTGGTGTTTTTTTGGATTAGAGACATTCTTTAACATGTCAGAGATCCCTATGATTTCTTACAAAAAAAGAAAAAGAAAAAAAAAAAAGTTTGGTTCTGCTTTAACTCTGCTGACTTGAAGGAACGTCTCGTGTTAAATGGTTCTTTACAGTCCCAGGAAGCTTTCTACTATGGTACCTAAAGCTTAAGGAACATTTCAGTCAATGTGTGGTGAAACGGCTGTGCGGCGGATTCTAGTAATGGAAATGCCTGTGTGTGTGTGTGTGTGTGTGTGTGTGTGTGTGTGTGTGTGTGTGTGTCAGAGAAAGAGAGAGAGAATGTGGTGGTCATGCAAGAATAGCAAGCAGACAGACGGTGTCAGCAACTTCAAGACCAGACTGACAGAGAGGGAGAGAGAGAGAGAGAGAGAGAGAGAGAGAGAGTGAGAGAGAGAGAGAGAGTGAGAGCGATGAGAATTGGACAAAGGCAGAAAAAAGGAGAAAGGAAGAAAGAGAAATGAGGGAGGAAGAAGAGGAAAGAGAACAGAAGAGATAGAGTGAAAAAGAGTGAGAACATGAAAAAGAGGTAAAAAAGAAAGAGGGAGAGAAAAGGAAACTATCTTTAAGAAGGAAAGGATGAGAGTTTGCAGAGAGGAAGGAGGAGGAGGAGGAACAAAAAAAGAGCAGCAGCAGGAGGAGGAGGAGGAGGAGGAGGTGTGTGTCTGCACACTCAAGCCAAACCCAAACAAGACACTTCATCAACTCTGAGAGCGATGGCTTTCCTCTGACACTCCTCCTCCTCCTCCCATCCACTTATCACACCACAGACAGGAAGAGTTTCTCCTCTTCTCTCCTCCGTCTTTCCTCGTCCTCCTCTCCCATCATCCTGTGCTAAATACTTCACTCTTTTTTCATATAAGCCTACTGTCAGAAGAATTTCTCAGGTCTGAATCGTGAATCGCAAAACTGAAACTCTCGCTTTGTTTTATGATCGACAGCGCTGCATTTTTTAGATTCTCCAAGTTCTTTGCATGTTTTATTTCAGCTGACTGACAATATAATCTGTTCCACTGTGACAGGTGACATGATGACACCTTAGGACTTTTTGTGTGTGTGTGTGGAGGGGTTACATTAAGAGACTGAAGGACAGGGAAAAGAAAGAGAGAGGGCGATCATTTCTGCATTATTTCTAAATCCAGTTCCAAAACACTGATGTTTTGAGTTTGTAAATTTGTGAGAAAATTCATTCCAAGAACTTTAATTTTGACAGTGCTGTTCAGAGAAGTCACTGAAACAGCCTTTACACAACAACAACAACATCATCATGCTGATGCGTAACTGTATAAAATCTGATCAATATGTCTCATCAGAATCAGTTCAGGTCTTCCCACAGACACCCAGGGTGTACTGATCAATTCTCCAATAAAATCAATACGCAATCGATTAAACTGCACCACATCCATCTAATCAGAGGTGGGCAAATCTTTTTCAATTTTGCACACTTGCGAAATGAAACAGAAAGTGGTGATGTGAGTTGTGAGTTTTGAAATTGCATTTAATATTTAGTTATACTGAGTGATGACTTATATACCATCATTAACATTTAAAGGGACTTACACTATATTACCAAAAGTATTCGCTCACCTGCCTTTACTCATACTGTGAACTGAAGTGCCATCCCATTCCTAACCCATAGAGTTCAATATGATGTCGGTCCACCTTTTGCAGCTATTACAGCTTCAACTCTTCTGGGAAGACTGTCCACAAGGTTGAGGAGAGTGTTTATAGGAATTTTTGACCATTCTTCCAAAAGCGCATTGGTGAGGTCACACACTGATGTTGGTCGAGAAGGCCTGGCTCTCAGTCTCCGCTCTAATTCATCCCAAAGGTGTTCTATCGGGTTCAGGTCAGGACTCTGTGCAGGCCAGTCAAGTTCATCCGCACCAGACTCTGTCATCCATGTCTTTATGGACCTTGCTTTGTGCACTGGTGCACAGTCATGTTGGAAGAGGAAGGGGCCCGCTCCAAACTGTTCCCACAAGGTTGGGAGCATGGAATTGTCCAAAATGTTTTGGTATCCTGAAGCATTCAAAGTTCCTTTCACTGGAACTAAGGGGCCAAGCCCAGCTCCTGAAAAACAACCCTACACCATAATTCCTCCTCCACCAAATTTCACAGTCGGCACAATGCAGTCTGAAATGTACCGTTCTCCTGGCAACCTCCAAACCCAGACTCGTCCATCAGATTGCCAGATGGAAAAGCGTGATTCATCACTCCAGAGAACGCGTCTCCACTGCTCTAGAGGCCAGTGGCGGCGTGCTTTACACCATTGCATCCGACGCTTTGCATTGCACTTGGTGATGTGTGGCTTGGCTGCAGCTGCTCGGCCATGGAAACCCATTCCATGAAGCTCTCTGCGTACTGTACTTGGGCTAATCTGAAGGTCACATGAAGTTTGTAGCTCTGTAGCAATTGACTGTGCAGAAAGTCGGCGACCTCTTTGCACTATGCGCTTCAGCATCCGCTGACCCCTCTCCGTCACTTTACGTGGCCTACCACTTCGTGGCTGAGTTGCTGTTGTTCCCAAACGCTTCCATTTTGTTATAATAGAGCTGACAGTTGACTGTGGAATATTTAGGAGCGAGGAAATTTCACCACTGGATTTGTTGCACAGGTGGCATCCTATGACAGTTCCATGCTGGAATTCACTGAGCTCCTGAGAGCGGCCCATTCTTTCACAAATGTCTTGTTTCACAGTCTGCATGCCTGAGTGCTTGATTTTATACACCTGTGGCCAGGCCAAGTGATTAGGACACCTGATTCTGATCATTTGAATGGGTGAGCGAATACTTTTGGTAATATAGTGTATGTGGTCAAAGGTGTGTATTTGCTGTTGCTTATCTATTTTCCAGGGTGACTCAGCCAATCAGAAGTCAAGACAGAGGCTGTGATACACAATATGCAGAGGAAGACCCTATAATATCAATCAGATATTATAATCAAGTGTTTTTAGCGACAGTGTCCTCCTCGCTCTCTCTGCCTCCTGTTGTGTGTGACGGGACGGGGTGGTGGCGGGACGGGGTGTTTTAGGGGTTTGGGTGTCAGTCCGGGTCACTGGATGCTCCTCTTTAGACTTAAGTGGCCTCTTCTTAACCAGACTCCTCTGAGCCACTTAGAGAGGAAGGAGGAGGAGGAGGAGGAGGAGGAGGAGGAGGAGGAGGAATGTTGACCGGGTAAACAGTCTAATTGTTCCTCCTTCATGCTCGTGGAGCCCTGAGAGGCAGAGGAGCGACGGACTCCATTACAGCTGTCAGATCAGAGAACAGAGACACAACTGACCCCACAACACTTGAGTGAAGGGATGAATGAGGGGAGGACGGGACTGGATGGAAGAATGAAGGATGGATGAATGTGTGAATGGACAAATGAAGAAGTGAACAAACGAATAAATCCAAGTTTGAGTGAGTCCGTGAATTGAAGTGGGATGGTTGCCCAGTTCCACTGTCAAAGCAAAACAGAAATGATTAGACAGAGGTGAACTGAAGAGCAACACTGAAACATCCAGTGATGTTCACCTGCTTTTGATTTTTAACCCTGGAGAAAGAGGGAACTTTATTATTATATGATTATATATTTATTATTATATTTAGCAGCTAAAACATCATCAGTTCACCATCTGTACTTCTCTGTGATGACCACGGCTGTCTGGTCGATGCCCAAATTTAACAGCCGCTAGGATGTGTTTGATAATCAAATTTATATTTTCATGACTCGTGAACCTTCAGTGTTTGTGAAAACTGTTTCACAAGCATTTAAAAAAAAAAAAATCTGATCCAACATCACTGATCTGATGTTTAAAGATATCCTTTTCATAATGGTTTTCTTGTAGTGTTTTTAAACATTTTCTGGTCCTTTTTGGGTAATTTTCCAGTGAATATATTTTAATTGTTTCCTTCATTTTTTCGCTAAAATTCTGCTAATAGTTTTTTGCTATTTTGTTAATTGCCCTTTTTCAGTTGATGAATTTCCTCATGTTTCATTCATTCATGTATTTTTTTTTTGTCCCTGTGACAAATGAATTTAACTGGCCCTTATCTGAGACATAAACAGTAGATTGTCATATTTTGTTTTTATTTCCTCTCTCATCCTTTGACCACTTTCAGTAATAACCAGTGTCTGTCTCAAATAACACATGAATATCAGCGAACGTCTTTCTTACCACTTTAGAAGGATGCACCAACGGATTAATGGACGGTCAAATTAAATGCACAGGTACATGAAGCAATAAATGAATGATATAAATGTAGAGATACAGCATGAACACAGGAATATGTCGGATGTGGGGATGAAAAGATGAATTATCAAAGTAACTTATGCAATGCAAGAGGAAAAACTGGACGGACAGGTAGATGATCAAATGAATGATAGGTAATTGGAAAATTAATGAATGTGTCAAGTCGATGTGTGAGACACCAGCAGCTGACACATCGACTGTTTCCTCCTCCTGATCAACACACAGGAAGAAGCGGCTCTCTCCCAGAATAAAGTTTGATGCCCTGCAGGACTTTATTTATATCTAATTTTATTTCTGACAGCAGATTCAAACGACATGTTGACTGATGAAGCGTCTCATGGTGGGACCGTAAAAAAACACACCTTCACTTGTTGGCCTCTACTGTCTGCAACAAGTGCCCACACTGTTCCACCTTACAAAGAGAATCTGTGTGTGTGTGTGTGTGTGTGTGTGTGTGTGTGGTAAAGCTTCTATATCTGACAGTGTGAGTGTGTTTTCTGAAAATAGCTTGTCAGTCTGCGTGTTTGCCTCGGTGTTGTGGACGTGACCCTGATTACTGCTAATTCACCTGATGCCATTAATCCCATTTAATGACACACACACACACACACACAAACACACACACATGCTTGAATACACAGTTCCCTGAAGCTCATCAACTAACCCACTCAGACTATTTCCGTCTACTATTCGTGTGAGTTTGTGTGTGTGTGTGTGTGTGTGTGTGTGTGCGCGTGTTTGCTGTAAAAGAGGATAGGTGTTTTACATGCTGCTGTTTGTAAAGTCTGTCTGTGTGTGTGT
Organism: Myripristis murdjan; assembly: GCF_902150065.1. Taxonomy (NCBI): domain Eukaryota; kingdom Metazoa; phylum Chordata; class Actinopteri; order Holocentriformes; family Holocentridae; genus Myripristis; species Myripristis murdjan. The sequence continues at coordinate 31,725,440 of NC_043995.1, read as the reverse complement.
GTGTGTGTGTGTGTGCATGTGCGCACTGACACTGGGCTATCAGAAGAGGCTGGAAATAGACTTAGTGTTAATGAGAGGTTCAGGGGATTGATCAGAGCCATGGAAAAACTAACACACACATACACACACATATACACATGCACACACACACACACACACACACACACACACACACACACACACACACAGTCTCAGTGGGGAGAGAAATCTGTCGTGGTCTGACTGCAGCAAATGGAGGAACTCTGTCAACACCGCTGTTTATACGGTACTGAGTCCCCTGACACACACACACACACACACTCACACACACACACACACACACACACACACACACACACACACACACACACACACACACACACACACACACAGGTCCAAGGTCACAGAATGAGAGTGAATGGATGTCATAGGGCTCTTTAATCAGCCTCTGACTCAGAGATGACTTTGTGGAGTGTGTGTGTGTGTGTGTGTGTGTGTGTGTGTGTGTGTGTGTGTGTTCCTGGGGGAGCAGGGGTACTTAGCGTCCTGTAGAGGTTTCAGAGTGTGTGTGTAAGCCTGGCTGTGTTTACTGAGCGGGCTGCAGACGGATGGACAGACACTGACAAGCTAATGACCTTCCTTGTGTGTGTTTGTGTGTGTGTGTGTGTGTGTGTGTGTAAGTGTGTGTGTGTGTGTACCAGCTGCGGGGTGTCCTGCAGCAGCGGCAGCAGCGTGGCCTCCAGTATGGCGGTCTGGTCGGGCGTCAGGCCCTGCCACAGCGCCAGCAGCAGCACCAGCAGGTGGGAGGAGCTCCGCAGGCGGACGAAGGCCTCCTCCAGCCGCGCCCGGTTCTCCTCGGCCGCCTCGGCCAGCGCCATCACCTGCAACACAACAACACACACACACACACACACACCGCTCAAACACAAGTCTTGTTGTGTTTAACTTTTAACATGTGGACATGATGTGGCGTAACAACAGACTCTCCAGAATTATAATCAAGGCCAGTAAAGTCATTTTGAACTGAGACAACGGGAGGAAAATATATAAAATTCAAGTGAGACAAGAAGCCGGACAAATTTAATTCCTTAAATTCTCTGAAGAATTCATAAAAGCGATGTGAGGAAGACGCTGTGGAGCCGCTGCAGAAACGGGTGAACGGCTGAACAGCATCACACTGGAACCATGTCTGTGTGGACTCTGCAGGCTGGGCCTTTATTACTGTGTGTATCGTGATTTTATGAGAGCTATGCACACACACACCCAGCTGATCAATTAATGAACACACTCAAAGTATTTTCATGTTTGTTCTAAATAGTCGTAGCAGCACTTTTGCCTTTGAAAGAATATTTGTTGATCTCATATTGCTATCCAGTTGTTATTGCGTTTTTCACCCTCTAGCAATAACACACTCTCTGAACCGAGACTTTATCAAACCAGATCTAACTCAGTGCTCAGCTGTGCTTTACCATGAAACCTGAAACGGTTAAAAACCGCAGGATGCTGTATGGACACTATGAGGAGCAACATGTTACAGGAGCACCTGTAAACTCTTCCACCTGTAACACACCAACAACAACATGACAGCTGCTCCTCACCTCCTGTTGGAGACACACACATGCAGCGCATTCATCTCTGAAACCAGCGCTACACTCCGTCTCCAGGCCTTTTCCCTGATCAAGGATTCAAACAGGCCGAGAGGCTGCACATGTTCCTTATTTCACCAGAGCAGGGCATTTATCACAGACTACAAATAAAATACATTGAAAATGTATTATCTAAGCCTTCATTAATCATGCCTGTGCTCTCTGGAGGTCCGTCCCTCTGATTGAGAACCATTTGCTCTACAACACACCCATTTATCCCAAATGAGTGTGAGTGTCAGCTCCTCAACCTGTGTAAACAGCTCCATGAGAATCAGGTCCCAGGCTCCCTCATTAATGTCGCGCTCTGCGATGTAACATGGCTGATTTACTCTCATTTCTGTTTGGATGAATTCACTCTCAACAACTTCATCACCAAACGTTGTTTAAAGAGCTTCATGCTCACTGGAGACCGATATCCAACACTGTGCTCACCTGGCAACTCCGAGTTTTTGTTTTTCATACTTTGGAAATGAAAGGTGCCGTGGTCATTTATGTCTGTGAGAATGAGTCGCGTGACATTTGAGCTCTGGAACGCTGTTTAATCGCTTAAAAACTCACGGGCTTCAGTAAGATAATATGCACATTTTCCTTCATTCCTGAGGAACTTTATTTCTTGGGAGAGAGCTGCAGTTCAGCTAAGCATGATGGAATTTGCCAGACCTTACCCTCTGTGGTATTCATATTAATTAAAGGAAAGTTCCCCTCTCAGATCCGTACGTACAGTTCGATCTGATTTCTCTCTGATGTTCATCATATTTGAGGAGTCGTAATGAAGTGAAGTCATACAATACAGTTTGGTGAAGCTATTTGCTCGTCTACTCCAGCTGCAGTGAATGTTTTCCTGCAAAGCTGAAGGCCATCAACTTGTCTATAATCACGGCCACGTTCCTCGCTCAGAACACATCTTGGACTGCATTCTGGTCTGCTGAGGCTGCCGCACTGCATTCTGGGCCGGAGAAAGAACAAGGTCTCGCTCTTTGGTTGTGCGGGATTGAACCGAAACCTGACGTTTGCCATTTTTGTTTTACATCGCTGAAACATTCCCTGATATCAAACTCCCCTGGAGCTGCTGGAGATATCTGGACATGAATTCACCACCAAACAATGACCTGAGCCCAAAAAAGTGAAAAGCATCACAAACAGCTGCTTTTAACAATGATAGAAAACTTGAGGGAGGATTTTCCTTTGATTCACTTTGTTAGATTTTTTTAGACTACAGCGGTCCCTCGTTTATCGCGGGAGTTATGTTCTAAAAAAAAACTGCAATAGGCGAAATCCGCGAAGCAGTCAGCTTTATTTTTTACAATTATTCTAGATGTTTTAAGGCTGTAAAACCCCTCACTACACACTTTATACACTTTTCTCAGACAGGCATTAACATTTTCTCACTTTTCTCTCTTGTTTAAACTCTCAAAGTTCAAACCTTCGTAGAAAAATAAGTCCAGTATTATAGAATGAACGCATTCTGTACTGTACAGGAGACACGGCACGGAGGAGACTGATTGACAATGGTCTACAGTCCCTTAGCTAATCAGGATGCAGAACACAATGCGCTGTTAAAAATAAATAAATGAATAAAAAAAGCATGCAAAATTGCACTTAAAAAAATCCGCGAAACTGCGAGGCCGCGAAAGGTGAACCGCGTTATAGCGAGGGACAACTGTATTCGATATCAATATTGGTCTACCTATGGCAGGTAATGTTAATTACTTGAATTTAAAATCTCTGTCATTTCTACATGATGTTTCTTTTTTGTTAATTTGTGCAGGAAACATCACAGGGAGGCAGATGTGTCTCTACTGCCAAGATCAGCCTCTCCTCGCTCATCTCTGCTCTCCACGGTGTCAACAACAAGGACGTTCAAGGCAATTTCCACCTAAAAGCAGCAGCACGTCACAGACACAGAAAACCCAAAGATGATTTGCGTTGAAATGAAAACAGTTAAAAGAATAAGAGCCTCTAGATGGTCAGATAGCGTCCACAGAAAGTCAAAGTGTGTGATGTGCAGATGACGGAGGACACAGAGTCGTGTGGTGTGGTCCGGCAGGTGAACTTTGACTCCAGCCCGGGGTCGACCCCCCCCCCCATCCCTCCATCCCTCCATCACTCCAACAGATGAGAGGAGCGGCGTGAGCGAGCGATGACAGAGCAAGACGGATGGAGACGAGCACAACAAGAACAGACAAGCCGGACGGAGAGCAAGAGAAAGAAAGAGAGAGAGAGAGAGAAAGAGAGA
>NC_043995.1:31714080-31721479 GCF_902150065.1 Myripristis murdjan | reverse complement strand
AACAAAAAATGTCAGTGTCAATAACTTGTCATGTGCCCTTGAGCATCAATTACAGCTTGACAACGACGTCTCATGCTGTTCACAAGTCGACTTATTGTCTGCTGAGGCATGGCATCCCACTCTTCTTGAAGGGCGGCCCTCAGGTCATTGAGGTTCTGGGGTACAGAGCTCCGAGCCTCTACACGGCGACTCAGCTGATCCCATAGGTTTTCTATGGGATGCAGGTCTGAGAAAGTGCAGGCCACTCCATCTGAGGTACCCCAGTCTCCAGCAGCCGTTCCCTAATGATACGACCTCGATGAGCTGGAGCATCAAACACCTGTTGTGAATTTTGCCGTTAAACTCCTTGTTAGAGAACAGCAACTTGTGCAAAAAGTACTGAAACATTGAACAGTTGGACATGTGCATTCAAAAGTTTACAGAAGGTCACATTAAGTTCACCTGTAAAGGTTATAATGCATTTTAGGTTCATCCTGAAATTTCACCCGAAAGCCGAATATCCCTAAGTTTTTGTGAGTACTGTATATTCTCATTTCCTCTTTCTGGGGTGAGGTTCATGAATGTATGGAGGAGATCTTACATATACAGATTCCACTCACATTCGAGACATTGTACCGAGGTAAAGTAAATCAGGAAGGCACACAAGGTACACAGAGATAAGCATTTATTCAAAATAATGATGGTGGCTAGTAAAAAAAAGTATCACGAGAAAATGGTTGACACTAGAGATACCAACAGTCGATGAATGGATGGAAATAATATATGAAATTTTGGTGATGGAGAGGTTGACATTCTCTCTGAGGTTACAGAAAGACAAGTTTGGCAAATACTGGGCAAAGTGGTTCGAGTCTGTGACTCCACTGAAACCATATTTGATCTGAAAATTAAACGGATGAGAGGAGCTGAATGATTAGGGCACATCTGTTTTATTAAAAAATCCTGTTTTGGAATGTTGCTGTCATTTTGTTATGGTTTTTGTTTTGTGCGTTTTATTTTTATTTTTTTATTTCTGTTATGTTTGAATTGTGATTCTGAAGAAAAAAATGTAAGAAAAAGGGGAAAAAAGGGGGTTTAACACTGTATGTGTGGGTTCAACCCTGGAATAAAGACACTAACAAAAGGACATTAAAACTTGGAACACAAGAAGGAACTGAAATGTAAAATGTCTTTATCCTGCAAATCCCTGAATAAAAACGTGAATTTAAAAAAAAAAAAAAGAAAAAAGTCCCCAGTTTACTAGAAAAAACTTAAAAGGCTGCATTGCCTACAGTGTTGATGTAATGTAGTATGTTATGCATTTTCTAACACCTTTTGCTTTATTTATTGGCAATTTAACAAGTTTAACACGTAGATTAACTTCATCAGTAAAGGTGAACAATTAATTAATTAGGTCGAATGTTTTTTTCTGACATTTTTTTACAAATTGATAATGTGGAACAACATTTTTTTTTTTAAAGTACTGCAGCCGCTGTAACCTAGTGGTACACACAGGTGTTTTATATTGTATTAAAATTGCACCTATGCACCAAATCCATACTGATCACCATCTCCTTATTTAGTGGTGACCGCTTATTCATGTGTGGATTTATGGGAATTGGTGATAATATGAGCCTGCTACCCATTTACAACTAATTCAGCATAACCAAGTAGGTATGATCACATCTCTTCCCCGCAGCTTTCATGAATGCTGCCCATTTATTGGAGGTGCAGTTTTATGAATGATGCTCATTATTTTTTACCTGCTAAAACAGCAAGTTATCAATTTTCATTTTTCATGGAATATCTCCTAACATGTTTTCACTGCTGTGCTCAGCCAAATACAAACAGATCACAGTTGGAAATCATCAATGAGTGCAACAGAGCTCAAAATAAGTGAGGCATTTAAATGTTTAATATTCACCTCCAGACGTTACTGACGAGTACAGAAATTTCCAAATGTGCTCCATGTCCACCCTCAGGTACCTCGAGACTATTAAACAATATCTATTAGTTAAGTGCTTTGGATTTATAGCTGCCTTTAGTTTTTAGTTTAGTTTATTTTTTCCTTTTTCATCCCAGCTCCAGTTTCAGCGATCTAAAACATAAAAGTCAGGTTTTGACACGGACCAGAATGCACTGCAGCAGGAAGACGGGCTGTGTTTTCAGTCAGGGCGACTCAAGCTGTCATGACTGGAAAAACTCTCTTTCTTGCTCGTTCTATCGTTGTCATTATTCTCTCTCTTCTCCTGACCGACAGCTCATTAGTAACTCAAATCGAGGCCCGCTCTCTGGAGGTTCTCAAAAGGCATTCTGGGAAATGTAGGAAATCACTAACAGAAGTAGAAGGAGACGAAGCAGGTTGAGGGAAAGGAAATCCCAACACTTCCAACACTCCCTGATATCCCCTGACTCCCTGACACGTTATTTAGGTATTTATTTATTTTAAACTAAATCACGGTTTCCTGATTTGCCCGACTCTCTGTGTGTCTGGGATACACGCCTTTCCCTGAACTCCATGATAATCCAGGACTTCCATGACGGGGCTGAAGCTCGTTCTGCTCATTCTCACTGGATGAGTGAAATGTCAGCTCTGTACTTGACATAGGAAAACAGGGGAACTGAAGAGGAGGATAAAGTTTCTCAAAAAAGTCAGTCTCTTTTTACGCCCCCCACCCCCTCCTGATCCAGGAGCCTGTCAGGATGCTTTAACAGGCTGCAGTTCAGCGGCTGCTAAAACACGGCTGTTTGATTTATGAGGCTGTCCCGCTCCGTCAAAGAGCCGCCTGAGCTCGTGTTTTCTCTTGGACTCCTTCTGCTTTTCTTTGACACGCGTGTTCACACGGTAACGAACAAAGAGCTTTATTCTCCTCTGATAGGTCCAATGTGGAGACCCGCCCTCCTCCATCTCCCTCTCGCTCCTCTCCTCCCTCCCATCCACCGTGAATATCTCTGCCTGCCTGTCACAGGCACAAATTAGTGCAAATGAACTGCACACAATACACGACACACATGCAATAAACAGAATACTAACCCTGCAGGACACACACACACACACACACACAGAAAAAACACAGCCTGAGCACACATTTATCATCAAAAAAAAAAAAAAAAATTCAGACAGCCTGAAATCTCAAACTCAAACGCAGCTGAAATCACCCTAAACTCAACAATACACACACACACACACACACACTGAGGTCGGTGGCTGCAGCAGGGTGCTGGGTGGTCCAGGAGGCCTTGAGGCCCCAGGCAGAGCAGGGGCCTAAATTACAGAACCTGACCCACCGCAGTGACACCCAACCGGGGATTAACACCCAGGCCTGAGTCCCCGGCAGCTGGGAGGACTGGCCCCTGACAGCTGACCGCCGCCACCCCTCCCACCCCTCCCACCCCCACCCACTCCTACTTTTAGCATGGGTGGCCCGAGCGGGAAATTCCTCCTCCCTTGGATCATGGCTCTGAAATGTTAAGTTCATTCCTGCAGTGATTTTGTAATGAAGTGCTCTGATTTCGTTTTTTTTTGCTCTCCTTCACACGGCCTTGTCTGCTACCTCAGCTGGTAGTGTACTACATTTCCCAGAATGCCTTTTGGAAATCACTTGAACTTGCTGCTTTCAGACATCAGACATCAAGAGTCGATGGGGAGAATGATTGCAGTGACAATCTGTGAAGCTGCTCGAGGCTGCTGCATTGCATTCTGGTCTTCTGTTCCCATGCATCTAAACCAGCAGTCCCCAACCACCGGTCCGTGGCCCGGCACCGGTCCGTGAGACATTCCCAACCGGGCCGTGGAGCCCTGTTGTTAGCAAATACTAGCTGTTGATCCGCTTTGCCACCAAAACTACTTGTGAGGCAACTCACTGTGAGGCAATAAGATGTTTAGCTTGCACTTATCAATAAATAAATATTCCTGTTGTTGTTGTTGTTGTTGTTGTTGTTGTTGTTGTTTGTTTGTTTCATGGGTAAAGCTGCAATATGAATGTCTTTGGTTCCAGAGGAGGTTTGAATATGTGGATGTGACTTCCTCTCATCTGTGACCGGGCAGAGAGAACAGACACCAAACTACCGAATGGAGACAGAGGTGTAAAATACCAAAGTGTTTTAGGGGGAATGTCCCTTTAAACCTTTTAACACGACAGAGGAGCTCCTTCACAAAGTTCCAGCTGCTTCAAACCAGAGAGAGAAAGGTCAAACAAGGTGACAACACACTGGGTTTAACACTCCTCCAGGCATTTAGGACGGACACACACACACACACACACACACACACACTCACACACCTAATAAAGAGCACTGACATAGCTATGTAGAAGTGTGTGTGGGGTCAAAGGTCAAACAGATACACTGACACAACACACTCACGCCCAAAAGCAAAGCACTTAACTCAGACCAGGCTGAAACAAACACACACACACACACACACACACACACACACACACACACACACACACATACACACACACACACACACACACACACACAAGCCCAAGACACACTGATCAATCCTGACACGAACACTTTCAGGCAACGTCCCAAAGAGACCATGTGCAGACACACACACACACACACACACACACACACACACACACACACACACACACACACACAGTAAAAGGAGAGTGTATTAATAGCATGTGATGTGTCTTAACCCAAGGGCTTGTTTCACCAGAACAGCTGGAGTGTGTGTGTGTGTGTGTGTGTGTGTGTGTGTGTTCTTTAAGTCTTCCTGAAAAGCCAAAATACATATGAACTTTGTTGGCCCGTCACAGAGTTCAATAGTGCGAGAGAAAACAAACTCATATGCCTGCCACACACATGCGCACACACACACACACACACACGCACACACACACACACACACACACACACACACACACACACAGGCATTCTCAGTTGATCAAATGGCATAACATCATCTAAACATGGAGATAAAGCTCATCTTGGTGGTTAAAACTTAAAAAAGTTAAAGCTCCAGTTCAGCTGATCTTTGTATCTTTAATTTGAGGTGTTGCAGTTTGTCTCTGGAAAAAAATACATTCCAGCATCTTGACATAGCTCATACGGCTCACCAGTAAAAAAGGGACATCTACACTTTTATCCATGAAAGTCAAAGTTGATTTTTCTTTTATGAAGAAAAAGAATTAGTAATCTAAGAGGCTTTGAGGGGTGCATCAGTTTTTCCTTTCATTAAAACTGACGCAGCATTAAAGAAACGATTTCTCCACATTGACATGATGAAGCGAACATGAACAAAACACAGAGAAGAAACACAGTGGAACCCAGAGGAACCCAGAGGAACCTGGCGGCACGATGACACCACCTGATTAAACCCACAGGAACACAGAAATATTTCCACTTTCCTGTCTGATCGTAAAAATATCTCTCGGATATTTTCAGACTGTACATTTAAGTTTTCTCTCCATATGTACTGTATGTCGCCAATGTGTATGCGGTTTGTGGCATGGTGTGTGCGTGTGTGTGTGTGTGTGTGTGTGTGTGTGTGTGTGTGTATGTGGGGACAGTGTTTAGTCTGAAGCCATATTTAGTCTCTCTGACTCTAAGAGGAGGCCTATAATCACACAGAACCTTTCTCTACTCATTACACACACACACACACACACACACACACACACACACACACACACACACACGTAACACATGTACACTCTAAAACACACACACACACACACACACACACACACGTACCATGGCCTGTCATTAACAGCTCACACTAACCTCCCAGGCTGCACACACGTGTATGAGCACAAAGTGGGTAAACACACACACACACACACACACACACACACACACACACACACACACACACAGATTTAGTTGTACTGATAATATGCAGATACAGACATATGGACACAGACATACACACACACACACACAGATACACAGTTGATGCATCCAGCAGGTCGGCCCCAAACTTTATTTAAACTGCAGTGTGAGACAGCATCAGACAGAACACACACACACACACACACACACACACACACACACACACACACACACACTGACTAAAAGACTGAGGGCACAAGACAACACATTATTCAGATTTTGAAAGAAGAGAGGAGCTTTAAAAACCTCGATACTCATGACAAAAAGCTGATGAAGTGCTGAAGGACTGCAGAATGGACCATAAAACCCTGCACACCTGGAGGACAGGTTGTAATGGACATAATATTTCTCATTTTAGTACTTGTACCAGTTGCAGTAGTAGTACAGTGACTGCAGTAGTTATAGTACTTCAGCATTTCCTCTATCATAAGCCGTGGGGGGCGGGGCTCCCAGCTCTACCACAGGGCCACTAAACTTGGGCATTTTGTGCAGAATTATCATAGAATAATTTAACATTAATGCCATAAAATCATGCAAATCCAGTGCTGTCTCTGTAAAATATTGAATTATTCCTCAACATGTGGACACATCTGCAGGCGTCATGGCAGCATCGAGCTCGAGGCGTTGTTCATGTGACACTCAAGAGGCTTTATTTATTGTTTGTACCTTGGCACCATAGAAAATGGTGAAAATTCTCCCTTAATGTGTTTGTGGAAGTTTTAAATAAACTTCCAAATAATTAAAAAAAAAAAAAAAAAGTCTTTAGCCTATTCCTCTACCTGCATTTTGATCGTGTGGAAAGGAGCCATTATTTCGAGACGGCACTATTTCCATTTCATATTGTGTTAGTGGTGATGTTCTGCACCCAATATTGACCGGGTCAGTATCACAGCCTCCTCTCCCCTCATCATCATCATCATCATCATCATCATCATCATCATCTTCATCTTGGAGTTACACCACAAAGGAAAAACCTGGTTTCCACACAGTCTGAGAGTCGAGCTGAGTGAGAGAGAGCGAGAGGGAACTGTCACTTTCTCCTGGATAAAATATGAACCGATACGGAAATTACAAAATGTGAGAGGTTGTTATTCTCTCACACTGCATGTTTTTGGTCTGCGGTCTGTGTGTGTGTGTGTGTGTGTGTGTGTGTGTGTGTGTGTGTGTGTGTGTGTGTGTGTGTGCTTGCACAGACAGAATGTTGTCTGTTTGTGGCAGGAGACCAAAACAAGGCAGTTTAACCTTGGCAGACACAACACAGAGAGATCATGAACTCAAATTAGCAGTCAGCGTGCACACACACACACACACACACACACACACAAAACACAGCAACCAGTTTCTACAGAGCTTGAAGACCAAACCAACCCGTTCCTGTGTTTTTGTCTTGCTCTCTTATTCCCCGTGGTTTTTCATCACAGGCTGGAGCTCTGCACTGTTTCCTGCTGCAGGTCGGTGTGTTTGTCCAGGTGAGAACAACGTCACCTGATCCTGAAAACGTCTCAGTTCTCAAACAACAGGCATTGTGGGTAGAGGAAGACAAGATGAAGTGATGCTCATATTCAGCTGTTTGTCC
>NC_043995.1:31701580-31706580 GCF_902150065.1 Myripristis murdjan | reverse complement strand
ACACACTGGGTGTCAATGTGCAAACACACAAACGGCTTAAATGGGAGTGCACACGTATATACATGTTTGTGAACACAGAGTTCCTCACACACACACACACACACATGCACACACACACACACACACACACACACACGGCCCAGTCATTAATGGTGGTGGTCCCGCTCCACAGTGGGATCTGTGTTTAGAGCTCCATTTGGGGCCAGATAAATCAAGCTGCTGTCGACCAGAAGCCTCCATTAGGGGCCCGAGGCCCCTGGACAGCCTGTCAGTCACCGAGCCGCCCCGCTCCACTGTTTGAACTGATAATTAAAGGGAGGCCCGGCCCGGCCCGGCCCGGCTCGGCCCGGCCCGGCCCGGCCCGGCCCGGCTCGGCCCGGCCCGGCTCGGCCCGGCCCGGCCTGGCTCGGCCCGGCCCGGCCCGGCTGTCCCAGACGAGGCCTCTTGCTCGCGGCGTGAATGCAAACACCAACAAACGCTGGACGTTCTGCCTCCAGAGGAAACGGCACCGGGGGAAATATTTATAGAAAGTGGAAAGCCTCCCTCCTTATTTCTGCCCTCTCTTCATCCACTTCCACCAACTTCTCTTTTCTTGTTTTTTTTTTTTCTTTGAGTGACAGCCCAGGGTTTCCCCCAGACCCAGAGGTTAGCGTGTTAGTTAGCTGAGGAGCGCTAACGCCCGGCTAACCTCTGGCTGCCGCAGATTAATCAAAGACCAGTTAGAGGGGAGAGAGTAAGGCACAGAGGCAGCGCTGACGGATGGCTTTTTAAGGAGCGATGGGGGGAGAAACACACCTCAGCACCCCAGCACTGAGACACACACACACACACACGCTGGGAAATTACCACCAACCAAACGCTGGTAAATTTAGCCTTGTGCTAACCGTTGTGACAGGTAGCCAGCCATCAGTCAGGGCTCCCACTCTATTCCACATCTCATCAATCACATCTGGCTGGTAAAACAGAGCCAACGGCCGCCGTGTTTGGGAATCCATCAGCCGCTGTGGTCGGCGGATGAAAACGTTTCCTGCTCTTACACACACACACACACACACACACACTAAGTCAGATGTTGCTCGCTCGCTCTCGCGGCTTCATGAATAAAATATAGCCCCATGAAAGCAGCATGAACAATGGAAATATTATCCCGGGCTGCATAAATGCACAGCCGACCACAGAGTGCTCTTGCAGCGAGCGCTCTCCTCTTATCTGTGGCGGCTTGGCGGCGATGGCCGGCCGCCGCATGTGGAGACACGCACCGCCGACGAGGGGGAAACCCCATCCCGTCCCGACCCGTCCCGTCCCTTCCCATCACGTCGCCTCAGATTGATGTGGAAACTTTACCCGGCAGACATTCCTCCGGGCTGAAATCAAAGCGGTGCCTGATTCACCAGCATTCCTGATTGGCCACGCATTCCTTTCCCATTGTCGTGCCGAACGGCGGTGCCGACGTCAGAGCGGAGCTGCAGGTTCACAAGGTAAACAACCTGAGAGCGGCAGGACGGCCACGCACGTCTGGAGCCTCTGGACGGGGAGAGGCCTGACACGTTCAAATACCCAAATGGAAAAAAAAAAACAAAAAAACATTTGGGTGAGAAGAGCCTCCTTCAACAAAGACTGCTGAAGTGCCTCTGAGCAAAGTGTGGCCTCAGCTCCAGAAGTGAAAGTAGCGATTCATTTTCCCAAATCCAATGTTGCTCTGTTTGAGCATTTTCAATCAGACAATCCAAAAAAAAAAAAACTGTGAATGGAACTAAAAAACTGTGTTGAAAGAATTCAGATTCATCACAAAAAAGGCCAAAGATACAAGCCTGTGTTCGATCAATCAACTACAAGTCCCACAATGCATTGCCATGAGAAACAGACAGTCGCTGAACTGCTGCACATTTTCTATCAGTGACAACCAGTGGATGTGATCAGGCAGCGTCACTGTGGATTGAATTCTCACTGATTTTGCACCAGATGAAGAAAATACCTTTTTGGCTGCTTCAGCTGCCATCCTCTCCTCAGTGTAACGGCCCACGAGGCTCATGGGTACTGCAGTATTTAAGGCTGTTTGACAAACATGATTCCTCATAAATGAAGTTGGAACATTTAGGAGTGTGTGTGTGTGTTAACCAGGAAAAGGCCTGTGATTCTACAACATAAAAATCATCTATCTCGTTACCAAACAGCTTCAAAATGGATGTTTTATATTTTTTGGGGGGGGGGCAGGGTGTCTCAGTGTTCCCACCCACATTAAAGCCAAACCTCCAAAAGAAGCCTCCGAGTCTGCTGGGAGGCCAGTGGCCATTAACTGAGCTCAGAACAGTTTGCATGTCAAGTGAACCTTCCTTTTGGAGAAAAGCGAATATAAAAAATCAAGTGACATGTATATTTGACTCTCGGCTTTATCTATCTCGAATTTCAACTCTACATTAAACATCAGATTGTGTTTTTCCCAAACCCGGAGCGAGAGCAGACTGCTGAGCTGGCTCTGGACTCATATCAGCTCCTAACATGGATATGAATTATTAATTTGACGCGTTCATCAGTCTTCCGACTCGCCGTCGATAGCCTCCATTATGGCGGGTGTGTATACATTACAGAGTGTATAGTGTGTCAGAAACTTCCCGCATGTGAGGCAGTGGATAGCGGGAAGAGAGGGAGAGAGAGAGAGAGGGAGAGAGAGAGAGAGAGAGGGAGAGAGAGAGAGAGAGGATGATGATGGTGATGGACAGCAGTGACAACAGGAAGCCTTGAACGGAGAAATGCTGTCAGACTGAGCGAGCCGAGCGCCGAGGCTGGGACGGTGCAGAGGGACCTCCTGTTGCATCAGCCTGTGACGGGGCCTCTTCTGATGAACTGCAGGGCCAAAGACATGTGGACACGTTAACACCACACCCATGTTTCATCTCAGAGCCGGGGCATTACTGCGGCGTTGGTCCTCTGCACCTGGTTTGGGTTCGGGTTCAGCACAGGACTCATCCCAAAGGTGTGCGGTGGCTGCAGCTCCAGGCTCGGGGTAAACCATTTGTTTATGGTCCTGGTTTGGAGCACCGGGCCTGTCCTGCTGAAACAGGAGAGGGTCCTCCCCAAAGCGCCGCCTCACAGTTTGAAGCACACGCAGCACATCGCTGGACTGAAGCATTCAGATTATCTCCACTGGAATTAAGGGATTAAGCACAAACTGAGGGGAACAACCCAGTGTTTCTGTGTGGCTCAGGGGTCAGAAAGGCCTTGTGTACTGAACTGAATGTTGCTTTATAACTATTTTCTCTGTAGCTCTGATTTCATGATGTCATGATGTAATAATGGATTTCCTCAGTGGTTCAGGCTCGAAATAGAAATGATTTAAGAAAATGACAAGCTACCTTTCCTTTCTGTGCTTCACTCATCTGCTTTAGACTTTGGAACCTGAGCAAGGTCACTTGATTTCTTTCAAAACCGTGAAAAAAGGCAACTAGGAAATTAGCAAAAATTTTATGCAAGATTAGGGGAAACAACAAAAAAAAATGCTAGAAAACAATGTTTAAGTATTAAAATGACAGATTTAAAGTCATCTCAGTGATCCTGGATTGATTTAAACGCTTGTGTTTGCTGTCTGAGTGACATTCACAGACATTAAACGTGTGTTTCATGTGTTTCTGATTCTGATCTGATTGTGTCGTCGTGTCTTTGTCACTGTGTTTGTTAAATGTTGTCTCTTAGTTTCGATGAAGCAGAAACAGGCAGAACACACTCGACAGAGCTGTAAAGCCCTTTGAGACAAATTTGTAATTTGTGATTCTGGGCTATACAAATAAATAAAATTGAATTGAAATGAAATTGAAACAAAGTCATTTAAAGCGGCACACACACCTCCAGCTGGCTCTCTGTTAGCGCGCCGCCCGCACGTTGTTTTTATTTATTTTATTTCACGTGAGCATGAACACGTCAACAGGCTGATTCACTTCCTGTCATTATGTTGGACTCAGCGTCTGAGAGAACTCCCTCTGAGCATTACAGCAGCGTGAGGACGAGCGTGGACCTGATCACACAGACCGACAGGTTTCACAGCCAACGAGGACGCCATGATGTCACAGCGCTAACGAGCGGCTAATGATCTGAACCAATGGCCGCCAAGAAAACCTCCAGTGTAAACAGCGAGGGCAAGGAACCATCACACACACACACACACACAGTCATACATACAATGGAATGGAGGGTACAACACAAATGCAGACCAGGTTACACACAAAGCCAGAAACCACACACACACACACACACACACACACACACACACAGTAGGTGAATTCCGCCAAGAAAAAGCAAAAAAACGGCCCTTCATACAGAAAATCAATCATTTATGCATGTCAGCAGGTGTGAGTCGTTGTAAGCTGGTCTGTGTGTGTGTGTGTGTGTGTGTGTGTGTGTGTGTGTGTGTCTCCCACCCGCTGGGTGTGGGCTAACAGCTAATCAGCTAAAGACAGGAAATCCGTAAATCAGCAGAATGCAGTTCTCACACAGTAAATCTGCACTAACACGTCCCCAGCGTGTGTGTGTGTGTGTGTGTGTGTGTGTGTGTGTGTGTGTGTTACCTGGCTGTAGGTGGCGTCCAGCAGTGTGTCCAGGTTCTGCAGCGGTGCAGGTGTTTTGTCTTTGAAGCGGGTCAGCAGGCGGCGCTGGATGGCTCTGAACTGCACGGCTCGCTCCGACAGCAGGTCCTGGTACTGCTGAGCACTGACACGCAGCTGACACACACACACACACACACACACACACACACACACACACACACACACACACCATCTGCATAAGAGCATGTGTATGCAAAACATTCAATGACTGCACATTATGCCAGGAAATGATATTACACCTGATGAGGTTTGTATGCCTTTGTGTATTTGTATCTGTGTGTGTGTGTGCGTGTGTGTGTGTGTGTGTGTGTTACCTGGAAGTGGTGGTCAACAGACAGGAAGTACTCCTGCAGGGGAAGCGGGCCGCTGAAGCTGTTCCTGAAGTCTTTGACTCCCTGTTTG
>NC_043995.1:31651580-31691580 GCF_902150065.1 Myripristis murdjan | reverse complement strand
TTTCTGAAAACAGTGTTTATTCATTTTCATATATTTATTTATTCATTCCAGAGTCAACAACAAAACCACAAAACAACAAATGAAAAGCTGAAGTGTGTGTTCAGACCAAATGTGACGTGAGTCAATGCAAAGACACAAACAGACATGAACTGGCACCGGGTCACATGAATCATGCAAATTTCTGCATTGCAAATGACGCAAAAGACTTAATTGGAGCATTCGCATGTTGGAATCTTTCAAATTGAGCAAAAAATCTGTGAGTGAAAATTTACTTCGTGTTTAGTCTGAATGTGCAATTACTGTTGTCCAAACACATATAATGAAAAGGTCTTCAGTAGATATAATAATATGTGACCAAGAAGGTTCTTATTGCGCTTAATCCTCCTCACAAAGCAGAATTTTTACATTACAGGAGCAAGATAATATTCATATCAGCTCTGAATGATGTCCTAGTTATGGTGTCGTCTGAATAATTGTCCAGGGAAGATGATTGGTCGATCCCTACTTTGTAGAAAAATGAAAAGTGAAATGGAAAAACCTAACAGTCCAAAGCAGCTGCACTGAAAATCAGCGGCAGCGGGAGCAGAAATGAACCGGCCACCGGCTGGTCTATAAAGGTCACTAACCCAGGCTTTCCATGTGAGACAGCTCAACAAAGACCTTATGAAAATACTACAGGCTCTTAGAAACATCAACACATGGAGATACTTGTCCCTCTGGCAAGCAAAAATACAGGAGAAAACAAGGAGGCCTGCCAACGGGCTCCCAGGTTTCCACACAAGCCGGGCTAGCAAACAATGATTCATGGGCTGGCTGTGCTTCGTGGAAATGATCAGCAATGACCCTTTAAATATCCGCCGTACAGGAGGTAACAACTGTACTGTAAATGTCAGATTGACCACTTGATCCCTGTGGAGTGTGTTTGGGTAAATCCCATTGTCAGGGTGTTGGGAAAATCACAGAGAAGCAAGTAATGAAATTCTTTCTAAATTGTAACGACCCCTGCCACCAGCGAGCCTCCTTTTGAAGGGCTTAAGGAGTCAAGAGTCTTCTTAAATGTCAAACCCTTTGTAGGGCTTAAAGACGGGCACAGTAGCCAAGGGGTGGGTGGGGCTGGGGGGGTGGTGGTGGTGGGGTGTGGGTGGGGTGGGGTTGGGGGGGGTTAAGGCGTAATCATCACCCCTGGGTGGGAGTGGAGAAGCAAAGAAAGAGAAAGAGACACTGATGCATTCCTCCCATACCGGGACGGCATTTAGAGGAAGAGACAGGAGACTGGGCATTAATGGAGATTAGCAGTGCTGGAACACACTTCCAGACACACACACACACACACACACACACACACACACCAATGCAATGTAGAGGTATGTGTGTTTATGGCGATATTGGCCACAGTGATAATTACTGACTCTCAAGTGGTCAATTTTAAACTTGATGTGAAAAATGACACTGTATTGCATTGACTTCTATTCTACTCTATTTCTGCCCTCCAGATTTCTTCTCTCTCTTTCTTCCCTCCTCTTCCTCTTCATCGTAACATACCTCTGCTCCCACGAACACCCCACCTCCTTCCTCATCTTTCCCCCCTGGCGTGCCTCCTCTTCCTCCATCCTTTAATAAACCTATTGTGTTCCAGTCCTACCTCCAATCCAACCCTTCCCAGGCACACCCCCCTCTCAAACTTTCCCCAACTGCTTGGCTCCCAAGGTCCATTGAAACAGTCCAGACTCTTCATTCCCAGCTATTTTTAGCATCACAATAAAGCAAAACATAAAAAAATGCTTCCCAATGTTTCCAGTCATTTCACATTAAAAGTGATTCTGGGGAGGGAGAAATGTTACTGCCAGTGCACGCCTGCCAAAGCAAATGTAGTCCAAGGGAAACAATAGCATGAAAACAGCGTTTTTTTGTTTTTTTTTCATGAGCTGGGTTCTGAGTGAAGCTGAAATCAGTATTTTTTTTTTTAAAGAGTTCTGTGACATTTGAAATAAAAAGAGGTTTTGTTGGTGTGCAGGGGAAAGTAATGTCTTCCAGAAACACTGCAGGGCCTGGAAACAGATGCCTGCAGGGAGCGGGGAGATGAACGGGGCTCAGGCGGAGCTGCTGCGTCCTTACAGCAGGTCAGCTCCGTTACAGAACACACTCAGTGACGGCGCGTTTAGGCTTAACTCGCCTTACATGTTAGTGCCATGCTGGATGTAAGGATGCAACAACTTTAACCCAATACATAAGCATTATTTATAAACAATGCATACAATAAATAAGCATTATAATGAAAATACTTAATGTTACACCTCTTCGATTTGCAGAAATGTCAAGAAAACTATGAAGGTATGACGGCTAATTTTTAGTTTATTTTACCATGATCAATGCAATTGTTGTAAAAAAAAAAAAAAAAAAGATTCACACAAGAAATGCTGTTTTTATGCACAGTTTTCATCAAATATTGATCTTTTTTCTCTTAAAGCGATGACATTAGAAAGCCTTTGGAAGTGTAGTGCTTGTTTAAAATAATGTCTAATGACAGCCAGTCAGAACACATAAACATTTAAGACTTCTGATCGTCTTCAGTGTGTGTTTTCCCTGGACATGACTGAAATGTCAAGGCACAGAGCCACAGAAGAACCACAGCTACTGGAAGCAGGGGCTCCACATTGTCGGATGGAATTTTCAACAATAATGTAATTTTTTCATTTACTGGAGGATAACATATCATAAATCGATATATTGTACATGCCTGGCCGCTGCTTAATGCTGCCACAGATAAATGTCAGTAATGTTGAATGTCACTGCTGTTAATCAGTGTCAGTCTAGTTAAGCACACACTACATCGTGACAGTGCTGTTACCACCACAGTGTCAGCTCTGTTACAGTCAGTGCACAGTGCTGTTGCTGTATTATTATTTTACTGTTTCTGTAAATTTTTGCATATTTGCAGCACTGTCACTGGGCGGCGGA
Organism: Myripristis murdjan; assembly: GCF_902150065.1. Lineage (NCBI taxonomy): Eukaryota > Metazoa > Chordata > Actinopteri > Holocentriformes > Holocentridae > Myripristis > Myripristis murdjan. Next base: position 31,688,622 of record NC_043995.1, on the reverse strand, counting down.
GGAGGATGCTGCTGTTAAAGTCCCCATGAAATGACCTCGCATGACCTCTCCTTCCTGTGAAACAGACGCTCTTAGACGGTGACATCATCCTGCACGAGCGGCTGTAAATTATAATTCCAACCACATCTTTAAACATCCTCTCTCATCCACCTCGTTCCTTCAAATAAAACCGCATCTCTCTCCCAAAGCTGACGTCCGGTTGGTTTGCACTGGTGGATGATCCTGCTCAAACGTCCGGTTTCAACAGGGAACACGTCAAATCAAGAAGGTGAGAGTCTGTTTCACGGGGTCTTTAACGTTTCAGCAGGCAAATGATCAACACTGCTGAACAGCAACTAAATCCCAAATGTCTGACCTCTAGTGGTGAAAAGTAGGCAGGTGATGTCACCACCTGTTGTCCTCTGTATGGGTGGTGACTTCACCTGACACCAAAGACCAGGCGCCACTCATAAGCATTCACATGTATTCATATTCATAGATTTCATATGTATTTGGGTTTTGGTTATAATTACTCTTTGAAACCAGAGAAGCTGTATTGTTGTCCTGAAATCCTTTGTGTGTGTGTGTGTGTGTGTGTGTGTGTGTGTGTGTACCTGTTGGGGAGTTGTAGGACACTGTGATGTCTCCGGTCAGGTCGGCAGGTGGGTAGTGACCATTAAGGAAAGCAGAAAACGCCACGACTGTAGAGGAACCAATACCTGGAGAGAGGGCAGAGATACATTAACATAAACGCACACGCACAAACACACACACACACACACACACAATGTAGAGGAGCCAAAATCTGGAGACAGGACCAACACTCGTCGATGTTTACACAGAGACAAAGACACACAGACAAACACACAAACACACACACACATTTGAAGAATCCACATGCTCAAGGTGTGGACAGGGCAGGATGCAGCAGACCAAACACTAACCAGACCTTCCAAACACACACACACACACACACACACACACACACACACACACACACACAGTTATGGTAACCCTAAAACATCTCCAGGCAAGGTGAGGACAGAGGATTAACAACATGAACCAGAACTTTAACTCACACACACTCTCACACACACACTCACACACACACATACACCCAGAAATTATATGTAGCATGAGAGAGGGGTGATGACTTGTAGCTTCCCTTTAAATACGCCTAAACCAACACAGAGAGAGAGAGAGAGAGAGAGAGAGAGAGAGAGGGAGAGAGAGAGCAGAAAAAGCCTGGAGAAAAAGCAGGGATCGAATACAGACGGAGAGGAAAGGATATATTACAGCTAATGGCTTCAAGCAGCCCCACACACACACACACACACACACACACACAGGCGGTGGTGTGGTGGGGTAATGGGCCGTGATGTTCCTGCGCTCAGCCTGTTACAGGTGACTGAACCTCAACTATGTTTGTGTGAGTGTGTGTGTGTTTGCTCGTACACACATACATATGCATCCTAATGGAAAAGATGTGTGTGTGTGTGTGTGAGTGTGTGTGTGTGTGTGCTGGGTGTTATTCATCTGACCAATGATCTGTCTGTGTTGCATTTGAATTAAATGTTCCCACCAGTCACACAGAACCCCTCTGACCTCTTCCTTTGCTCGCGCACGCACGCACGCACGCACGCACGCACACACACACACACACGGGCACACACACACACACACACACACACACACACGCCTTCAGGGCCAGACGAGGCCTCTCGAGTTGAGGTTAGGCAGAGCAGGAGGAGGGAAGATGGATGAGAGGAGATGAAAGGAGAGAGGACGACGCGTCCTCCCCGCCTGAGCAAGAGACACAAGATAAACGACAAGATGGAGAGACAGTGAGCGAGCGGGCGAGAGAGAGAGAGAGGACCTCCACCCTGACAGCGAGGCCTCCTCATCTCCTTCTCCTCTCCTCCTCTCCCTCTTGTCCTCCCTCCCTTTCCATCTATTCTGAACGGTAAATGGTCTGCATTTCTCTTGCGTTTTCCTACTGACCACTCAAAGCTCTTTCCAGTGTTTTACACACACACACACACACACACACACACACACACAGCAGAGAGTACCATGCCAGGTTCCAGCTGCCCATCAGGAGCAGCTAAGGGTTCAGTGCCTTGCTCAGGGGCATTTGGTCACACTCTCTGGAGGAGCCAGGGGTTAAACCAGGAACCGTCCGAAGACCTTTTTCTTAACTCAATACAATTCAATTTTCTTTATTGGCATTAAAGTTAAGAACAACATTGCCAACTCATTAAGTAGGAGCTCACGCTCTCTCTCTCTTTCTCTCTCTGTGTGTGCGTGTGTGTGTGTGTGTGTGTGTGTGTGTGTGTGTGTTCAAGGATTTTTTTTTTTAAAAAAGCCTCTCTAGTTATTTTACCAGGAAGCCCCATTGAGATTAAAAATCTCTTTTACAAGAAAGACCTGGCAGCCACACAGCATCACAACAGATTAAAGTAACAAGGTGATGTAGAAAAATTCACAATAAAACAGAAAGAAAACTATTCAGACACACAAGAGAAAGAACTGCATGCCTCCATCACCACATTCTTTATAGTGACCTGAAATCCATCCGTTTATTTCTCCGTTCATACAGAAGCCTTCTCAAAAATATATGACTGTGGATGGTTTGTTGACATCAGTGACTCCTAAATGCAGTTTTCTGCTTCTGTTTTTATCTGAGCTTCACTTGTGCAGAATTTATAAAATAAGTCCAGAGTCAGAAGTCGCACCATCCTGAGACACTAAACCACCATAAATTAACCTCTATTTTCTATCGCTGTGCTCTCTCTCCTCTCCCTCTGTCATTTATCTTGATCTGTTCTTACTCCTTTCATTTTCTTTCCATCTGTCCTTCTCCCTAATGCTGCCTTTCCTCCTCCTCCTCCTCCTCTCCTGTCTCTCATCATCAGTTTTTTGACCTGGGTGTCCTGGAGGTCAAACTGGTCAGACTGCTTTAAGTGCTTTAAATGTTCCCAGGCCCATTAAGACCAACAAACAACACAATAATCCCCCCTGCCCCCTCTTCTCCTCCTCTATTCCTTCTTCTTGCTCCCTCCTTTCTTGCTCTCCTATGCACCCTCCTCTTCCTATTTTTTGATCTCTCTCTCTCTCTCTCTCTGAGGTTCAGGTTAAAGTGGCTATTTGGGAGGGTCAGAGGTCAACAGGGGTGGAGATGGTTCAGATGGGCATCTGTACCGCACAGGAAGACGGGAGAGGGAGGAGCGTGCGTGCGTGTGTGTGTGTGTGTGTGTGTGTGTGTGTGTGTGTGGTTTTGTACATACATTACCACACATCTTGACCCGCTCAGAGGGCAGCAGGTGAATGTGTGTGTTAAACACTGAGGTCATGTGTCAGTCCGCTCGGGACACACAGGATTTGTTATTATTATTATTATTGTTATCATTCTCATTATTATTTTTACTATCGTTGTTATTATTTTTGCAATTTTCAACACCGACATCACCTTGGTGTGTTTTGGAAAATAGAGCCCATAGTTTTTGCACGGTACTATCTGAAGACCCTCAATAAACCCTGGAGGCCCCCTGAGAACCCCAACAAGCACTTCTCCCCTCCTGGAAGCCTCTCTGCCCCAGGAGCCTCTCTGCCCCCGGAGCCTCTCTGCCCCCGGAGCCTCTCTGCCCCCAGGAGCCTCTCTGCCCCCGGAGCCTCTCTGCCCCCGGAAGCCTCTCTGCCCCCGGAAGCCTCTCTGCCCCCGGAGCCTCTCTGTCCCTGGAGCTCAGTTTGAGAAGTGCTGGTCTCCACGACTCTGAACTGGCAAACTGGAAGCTGTGGTTTCAGAGTTAGTCATATGAAAATGACACTGCGTGCTTGGCAAAGGGTGTGTAAGCGTGTGTGTATGTGTGTGTGAGCGTGAATGAGAGACAGAGATTTTCCTTCATGTGAGTGCTACTGTTTTTAAAGACGTAAAAAAAAAAAAAAAAAAAAACATGAAAAATTAACACGACACTTGTAAACCCATCACCCTGATGAAAATACTCATTTTCTTGGTACAACAATGATTAGTGTAGACTGTAAATTACATGAAACTATAGAAAACCTGAATGGGCCAGGAGCGGCGTCGTCAGGGTTGCAGTCGGTGCATCCCTGCAATAAATATAATTTGGAAGCAGAGATGAAATAAGGACAGTGCACAAAATGAAAGAATCAAGGGACAGAGTTTTGAGAAAGAGAGCAGAGAATGAATGAGGAGAAATGCAGAGAAAGATGGGGAGAAAAAATAAAATGAGAAAATAGAGAAAGAGAGGGACAGTAAAAGAGAGAGGGAGCAGAGAGAGAGAGAGAGAGAGAGAGAGAGAGAGAACAAAGGAGGCAGTGTGTGGTGAACAGAGGTTTGAGTCGCCATCTGAGACGAATAAAGACTGGAATAACAATAAAAGTCAGAAGGCGCTACCTCCCCTCCTCTTCCTCCGTCCTCCTCATCCTCACTTCCCCTGCAACCCCCCCACCCCCGCCAAGACCGGACAACACACACACGCACACACACACACATACATACATGTACACATACACATGAATCAACATGTGTATTGTCCTTTGTTTTCAGCAGCACTTTGTGACAAATTCGATCAAAGCTTCGGAAATAAACTTGACTTGACATACACACTTACACTGTACATATACAAACACACACACACACACACACACACGTACACAGTGCATATACTCAAACACACACACACACACACACACACACACACACACACACACAATGAGCCAAACATTCACACACAGACAAGTGTGGACACACACTGAGTGCGGGAATCAAAGACACATGGGGCAGCAGCAGAGCCAAACTCCAGCTCGCTCGCTCTCTCTCTCTCTCTCTCTCACACACACACATACTTACAAAACGCAAAACACACACACACAGAGTAGTTGTAGTGGCTGGCCAGGCTACACGGTTCCCAGGGAGAGGACTTGTATGAGAGCGAGTGTGTGAATGCACACACACACATCTGTGTGTGTAAAGATGAATGTATCAGTGTATTGCTATGACAGAGGGAGGAATGGAGAGGGTGAGAGAGTACAGATGTAGAGATGGTGAGGAAGGGAGGGAGAGACAGAGAGAGAGAGAGAGAGAGAGAGAGACAGACAGACAGAGAGAGACAGAGAGAGAGAGAGAGACAGAGAGAAAGAGAGACAGAGAGAGAGACAGAGAGAGAGAGATGTTAAGTGTGAGAGATGAAGCGATGGAGAGATGACGAGAAACAGAGACAGAAGAGGAGAGGACGACAGGGGGAGAGAGAAAGGTGGACGACTTGATATATGTGGTGTGTGTGTGTGTGTGTGTGCGTGTGTGTGTGTGTGTGTGTGTGTGTGTGTGTGTTTCAGAGTGGTACGCATCATCTGGGATGTAGTGTGAACTAACGACAGTAAATCAGTGAACGAAGTGAGTGACATCACTAGCTGGCTTCTGATTGGCCATTTTGAAGCCAGAGCAGCTGAAACGAGGCAAGGGGGCGGGGCAAAGGTCGACCTATCAATCACCAAACAAACAAAAGATGAAACAAACGTGTGTTTTCTTCTAAACGACGACGTGTTTTTAAAAAAATGCCACAAGGAGGCATATTTTACTGAGACCAAAACATCCTGTGGAGAAAAACCTATTGACTTTATTTTTTATGCTGTTGGGTTTCAGTGTCTTTGACTCGCACTGAGTTGGTCGGGCTTTCAACCACTAGGTGGCGTTACAGGAGCTGCTCCCAAACCAACACTGGCTTCAGAAAGCACAAGTGGATTGGGCCTTTAGAGTTAGCATAAACCAGCAAGCACAGCACCCTGTTCTTGTTTTGTGAGGTAAAGCGACAGCAGATTTCCCAACAAACCCCACCTGCTGGCCAACAGGGGAAAGTGCAGGCTGATCAATGACACTCTGGTTTATTTGCTGCAGCTACTCTCATGTTGACACACCACTGATTCTTGGGAATTTGGATAAAACAGGTTTTAATTTTGAAAAAAAAAAAAAAAAAAGTGAGTTAAATTACAAAATCTGAAGGTATATCATTATAGGCCAAGGTCTTGGCTGTTCAGCAATGTACCGGTGCAACCTCCTCATTTTGCATTTTTTTATAAAATAGGCATTTTTCCAGTTATTAGGCTACTTTGTTTTTGTCAACACCGTCACTGTAATGTTTTTTTTATTTGAAAAACATATTTTTGTATTAAAAGAGACTAATACTTAAATAATTCAACAGCACCAAAGAAACATATTGTAAGCATATTCATTTAAAACCAATATAACTGCCTCTGACGGTGGTGACACTAATCTGACGGTGGTGACAGTGGCCTCATTAAAACATACATTTCCAAAATTTATACCACTCAAGTCAATGGCTTCTTGCTTAACAACTTTATTTAACTATTTGGTATAAAAAATAACAATCCTGAGCTCTGTTATAAGCATTTTTCAGACGTCAGTCATCACCATCAGACAGAAAACCTGACGGTGGTGACGTCTGACGGTGGAGACAAAACATTTATTCCATAATCTAATTTAATATTTTTTATATAAAAGTGACAGTGTTGACAATTTATGGTTGTGACAGTAGCAGTGTCCAAAAATATGAAGAGATTTAAGAGAAAATAGCAAACTTCCAGGAGCCTGAGCGGTCTTGAAGCATGCAGTAGAGCTGAAGGTTTGAAAAGGGCTCCTCAGGAATGGAATTGACCTTGTAGTTTTTTTATTATTATTTTTTTAAATATATATCTGACGGTGGTGACGAATATCTGGGACACATTTTGAGCAACTACAAAATAATAGTAAATATTGTTCAAAACCCATCGTTTGTAGTTTTTAATACATATTATGATGTACTCTTTCATGTGGTAAAGATATTATTCAGTGAAATTATTACTATTTGTTGTTTAATCAAGTTGAAATGATTATCTCCTATCCTAGGACAACTGGTTTTGTAGGCCATGGGCCAACATATAATCATTAAATTAATACAAATTAAAAATAAACCTATAAAAGAACCTTACAAATGTGCAAAGGACCCCCTGATTATGCCCTTGATTCTTTTTATTCATTAAAATGTTGTAAATTTCCAACAGAAATAGCATTTTTCTTAGTGGGACGTGATTTATCCAATTTCCCAAGAATCAGTGACACAACTCATGTGACACTGCTGCCTGTGGCGTCTTTAAAGTGAAATAAACCGCACAAATCAACAAACGTCTGATGGAGAACAACTGAAATTTCTGTCATTATTTTACTGGCGGCTGTTTGCACCGCGGTTTGTTTATCCACCAGCATCCATATGTCAGTATTTCTCAGTTTGTTGGCCATTCTAGTGTTTTCTAGACTAAATCCCCTCCCACTAAATCACTGGGATCCTCAGAGCCGAGCCTGTCCAAAAGATGAGCAGATGTGCAACGCTCGGTCTGGGGCCAAATCTGACCTGAGCCGGGCCAAACCGGGCCAAAGCAGGCCAGACAGGGATCAACCCGAAAGACAGAAAGAAAGAAAGACAGAAAGAAAGAAAGAAAGAAAGAAAGAAAGAAGTGGGAGGTGCAAGAGACAGACAGAGAGCACTAATGTGTGTGTGTGTGTGTGTGTGTGTGTGTGTGTGTGTGTGTGTGTGTGTGTCTTCAAGTGAGACCATTCATCAGTAAAAGTGCCTGTCTTTGTGTGAGAGTTTGTCTGTGAGCGTGTGTGAGAGAAAAAATAGTATTTTGTGTGTCTGGTGTGGGGTGTGTGTGTGTGTCTGTGTGTGTGTGTGTGTGTGTGTGTGTGTGTGTGCGTGCTCTGTGGCTCTCATGTTTCCCAGTAGAGAGCTGCTGATTGACTGGTGGAGGCCAGCGCCAGATTTCTGTGTGGAGGGAGACAAAGAGCGTGGCATAAACACACACACACACACACACACACGCATGCATGCACGCACGCATGCACACACACACACACAGACTCTATATTTGCACTTGTGTGTGTGACATGTGTGAGTCTGTCTATGCATCTGTTTATGCTGATGTGTCCATGGATATCTATGCTTGAGTATTTATGTGGAAATGATGGTGTGTGTTTGTGTTTAAATGTGTGTGTGTGTGTGTGTGTGTGTGTGTGTGTGGCTTCTGAATCTGACCCGTTTGACCGCTACCTAAACTCGTGTAAACAAAGCGTCTATTTAGCGGCGTAAACGTGACAGGGCAGTGAGTCACGGCTCGGAGATGTTCTTCTTCTCTGCCAAGACAGAGGAGCAGGAGAACGAAACCACTTCCCAGAGATCACCTGTCAATCAATCCGCGTGGGCGGGGCTTGGATTTCCTGTTGATGGAGTTTGAGTTTCTCTTGTGTTTGTGTTTCAGCCACGGTGGCTCTCACTGTTCATGCTGGCAGAATACAGGCTGTGACTAATGACTGTAGGCTGGATCACCTCGTGCCGCTGGTGTCCCTCTGTGTGAAAATGCTATCAGACTGTTAAAGGCCAGAGCTCGGACCACTGTGATGATCTGTGTGAGCGAGCTGGGCTGTTGCTGCAAAAAAATAATAAAAGTATGCAGCGAGGAAAACAGATTAATAACAGAATGTAAACATGAGGGTGCAGAGCTGCAGAGCGCAGACCTCCACCGGGGTCACAACTGGAAGTTACGGCCATGGAAACGGAACCGTTAGAACCGGCGAGAGCTTTTGGTTCCCAGCAGATCACAGCATCTCCAGGTGGGTCACGTTACCATGGCAACAGATGTAGATAGATAGATAGATAGATAGATAGGTAGATAGATACTTTATTCATCCTGAAGGAAATTCGCAGTTATTGAGCAGTATCCACAGTTTACAGATTAAATAAATAAAAAATAAAGAGTAAGATCTAAGTACAACCCAGCGTGCAAAAAGCAATGTGCAAAAAAACGTGTGCATAGGTGTATAAAATGTGCATAGATGTAGGTCAATGTGCAAATTTAGAAGAAATATACAGTATACGCAGATGATAAATAGCAGAAGTGTTGTGTTGTGTTATGTAGTGATGTCACGGCGTCGGCAGAGGAGTTCGTTTACGTTGGGAGAACTGATGCATGTTTCGCTTTCACAAGAAAATTAATAAAAGAATTGTGAAAATTGATTGATTTTGATTAAAAAAAAAAAAAAAACTATAATGCAGCGAACTGGATTAATTTAGCTCATTTTAGCTCACTTTAAATATAGATATGCTTTGAATTACTTCATAATATGTACGTAACTTTAGCAGCACGCTGATTTAATGAATTTCATGCGTTGACTTTTACTTCCCCTCGTTGTGGCTGCAAGCTGCACACACCGTGACAGAGCCACCCAACAGCAGGTGTGTGTTTTGTCACGATGGGAGCTTCAATAAAGTTATTCAAACAAAGTCGTCTGCTGATCCGGTGCAGCTGCTGCCTTGGTAAGGAGAACCACCTGGAACGTTTTGCCCTGAACCAAAAGCCCACGCCGGTTCTGCGGCTACGGTCCTTTTTGTGCTAAGCCCCGCCCCCCCTCTCGGCACACCCCTTTCAGCCAATCAGTGTGCAGAGTTTGTCAATGCCGCCTTGACACATGACCAACTCCAACCCCCCTAACGCACCCCAACCTACCCCGAGGGTTTTGTGATATTCTCTGCATTTCTATAGAAACTACAGCCCAGTTTGTGCTAAGCCCCGCCCACTGCCAACACTAACATGTGTGAAGTATGTTGAAAAGGTATGTAATAAAGCCTTGTTTGTGTGTGCAAAATAACGGCAGAATTTACAGAAGAAAAGAACAAAATACAAAATATGCACAACATGAAAATCTAAAAAAAATAAATAACATGCATGCACTGTTAAATAGGTGGCAACAGAAATATGCAAGAAGCAGGAGAGATTACAGTGAATAAATGCGATGTGCAAACTGTGCATCGAATTCACATTAACGGCTCTGCAGAGGCCACATACACACACACAGGAATGCACTGTGCTAAATCGCATTAAACGTCCGCGCGCTCGCACCATGAATCATGGGAAAGTTTCCGGGAACGGTTCGGTCTGATTCAAGGCTCAAAATAAATGGACGCTGTTCCAACCGGAGGCTCTTTGCTCGAGAACTCTGCTCACATCTTGAAATCATAAATTTACAATCCATACTGGTCGTTTTCAAAAAAAATAATTACTGAACGCTCCTCTGTGATGTACGACGCTTTCAGCAAACGTTGGGAGAAGTTTTGGAAAGTGAAAAAAAAAAAAAAAAAAAAAGTGTTTTTCTGGTGCTAATCCAGATTTTGCACGTGCATGTGGCTTCACAAAAACTCAAGAGCTGCCCCGTTGTGTGTTTACTGCCAATGCCATGTGTGCTGTACTCGCATAACCCTGTTCCACTTAATCTGACCTGTTTCCTCGTGTTAAATAATCTTCTGGTGGAGTGTAAACCCCAAGGAGTTTGGTAGTTTCTTGATACTGGATAATTAATGGCAGGATCACAAACAATCTAAAGGTTACCAGCTGAGTCTAAACTAAAATGTAGATTACACTGTATAAGGGATTAGAAATATACAGCACATGATTTAGTCGACGTGTGGAATACAACACCAGTCTGCAAAACTGGACGGACACATTTTTCTGGTGCTGATCTACGCTGGAAATGTTGGGATGTCTATGCAAGATTTTCTTTTCCTTTCACTGATTATGAAAGGAAAATGTGACGAGTGGCCAAAAGAGAGGAGAAAAACTGTTTGTGCCTCCGTCTTCACCTGCGCAGCGACAGGAAAACATGTTCACGGTCGGTTTTGTCTGAGCTCTGCACGGCTCAGGGATTTACGTTCTGACTTGTTTCACTGATATTCAAACAGAGGCAAACGCAACTAGTTATTTTTGATTATACGTGTAATCTAATCGAATCTAATTTAACGCACGGAATCCATCATGTTGGACAAAGATACAGGAAGTATGGTCTCTAAATGAAACTCTGTCCAATCAAAAAGCTAGGCTGAGTCATGTGACCTCTGTTTAAAAGCCCAGGTTCACTTATAACTGGGCAGCGTGTGAGCCAAAATGAACCAAAAAAAAATAAAAAATTAAACATTTTAAAAAATAGAACAAGGTCAAATGTTCCGCTCTGGTTCAGAAACAGAAAACAAAGCCTCTGCAGGTGTGACTGCCCTCCAGCTCGGCGGGGTTCCAAGTTCAAATCCATGAGCAGATCAGCAGGTAGAGCAAAGCACTGACGCTGCCAGGGGTTTGATTCCCACTGGGAGCACTCATGTTAAAAATGTATTTTCTCATGCTATTGTAATGCGCTTTGGATGAGAGCCTCCGCCAAATGGTTTACATTACACACTCAGTAAATTTATGTTTGCACGTAGAAATGCACACAATAGATGGAACAGAGTCAAGACCTGGATAACAGCTCCAACCAGAAATGGCAAACATCACATGTAAGACGATTCTTTCTTTTTTTTTTTTAAGCAGCTTGATTGCTTACATCAGTATTTGGGGTTAGAGGCTGTGTGTTACCAGGTCAGGGTTGACAGACGTAACACACAGTGTAGAGCTGATAAGAGCCCAACACACTCACACTAACACACTTCTCTGTCTCACTTATTACAGCGTGTCCGTCTGTCTGGTTTTACTGCGGAGGAGGACGGAGACGAATGAGAGCACAGAGAGCAGAAAAGTGGCTGACACTGGATAAATATCAGTGTGTGCGTGTGTGTGTGTGTGTGTGTGTGACTGAAAGAGAGTCAGTGAGAGTGTGTGTCAGAGAGAGAAAGGCTGTGAGAAATACAGAAACAAAAAGTTCCTACACATTTTCCTTTTGAAAATTACATACTTTTCCATATTTGCATTTCCAGACTTCTCAGTAGGATTTTTCAGGTTATATCAGACGGCTGATAACTACACATTTATCTGGCCAGTAAATTATTTTCTTTGTTATTTGCTCTCCGTTTTGAATAATTTGGATGGGTTAGGTCACATTCATCCTTAATCAATAATGTCTATGTCATCTACTCAAATGGATTTGGGACTGTCCTGTATCTGTGCTTGTTTTCTCCTTCGGCGATACAAGGCATCAGCAGGAAACAGAAAAATCAGAAATCAAAAATACTTTATTGATCCGCAGTGATGGGAGTAACGGCGTTACAAAGTAACGGCGTTACTAACGCCGTTACTTTTATCAGTAACAAGTAATCAAAGAAATTACTGTTTTCCCCGTTACAACGCCGTTACCGTTACTGACAATAAAATGCGCCGTTACTAGCCGTTACTTACTACTAATAATTATTATTATTTTATTATCCTATTCAAAAATGTGCATCTTGAGGAGAAAAAGCGGTGTGTCAATTTTCAAACCGGTCGGACTTTGCAGTTTTTCGTAACTTATCAACATGCATGGAGAATGAGCACAAATTTCAAAAAGCACGTGTTCCCCGACGGCAGAGCGGATAGTATCTCCGCCTGCCATACAGAAGACCGGCGGTTCAATTCCCCACTTGGACAAGCTGGCATCACTACTTTAAACTGTAATGAATTACTTTTTCAAAGTAACGTGCCCAAAACTGACAATGACAGATGAAATTTGACAGCAATGTCCACACTGCAACAGCAACGCAGAAATATGTGCATTAATAAGAGGATTTAAGAAAAGAAAAAAGTAATCATAAAAATTACTTTCCCCAGTAATTGAATTACTCTTCTGCAGCAGTAATTGAGTAGTAATCCAAATGACTTTTTTACAGAAGTAATTAGTAATTGTAACTTATTCGTTTTGTGAGTAACTGGTCCCAACACTGTTGATCCGTGAGGGGAATTTGGGTACCTAACTGAAGGGGACTGGAGACGAACAATGACAACACACACACACACACACACACACACACACACACACATGCAGACACACACACACACACACACACACACACACACACACACACACATGCAGACACACGCAGACACACACACACACTCAGACTGACCCATAGGCTCCAGGATAAACTGGTCCTGAGTGACGGCCAAAGGAGGCTGAACAGTGACAGTCAGCTTAGAGGACTGCAAAACACAAGTGGACTTCACCTTCACCTGGGAGAGGAGAGGAGAAGAGAAGAGAAGAGAAGAGAAGAGAAGAGAAGAGAAGAGAAGAGAAGAGAAGAGAAGAGAAGAGAAGAGACATCAATTTCCATCATCCTCCAATGCCATCTTGGTCTTGAAGGGTGTGATGTCATCAGTGTGTGACCACAGCTTACCTGGACGGTGACGGAGGGGACGGGCAGACCGTCGATGTCCTGGATCACAGCTTTCTGCAGGGACGGACCAAACGGAATGAAGAGCCAGTATGTGTGTCTGAACATGTTTAAACGCTGATTGTGTGTGTGTGTGTGTGTGTGTGTGTACCGATGGGCGGTCCACGCTGGACGACACAGTAGCTGTGACCGTCAGCTCATCTTCAGCGTCAGCTTTAGGCAGGATGTCTGTGGGAAAACAGAAAAACACACCAATACTTCAATCACTGGGAACTATTTGCTACAAAGCAGGACTGCATTCGTGCGCCGCTTTGTCAGAAACATCAAACCCAGAACTCAAACCATCAGCAAATGTGGCTGTCATGAAAAGGCTGAGGTGGATTTGGCTGCTGCTCCTTTCAAGAAGTTAGTCTGACAAAGTGGAAATTTGTTTTTTTGGATGTCTGGGATACCAAACGTAAAACTTTACCAAACCAGATATCCATCATCCTTCACTTGTCTACTTTCTCCACACTGACACACGCCTCTTCTTCTGTGTATAAATAAACTTTAAAGACAAGGAAATCCCGATTCTGCAACAAAATCAGTCAGCAGCCTCGACGTCTTGCTTAGTATTGGAGGTAAGTTGTGGAGGCTTTTTTTTTCTGGTCCCGAATGGTTCTAAATGTCTGTGTTGTTCTATTAATTTCAATCATGTTATTATCTTAAACCCTGGTGGCCTGGCAGCCGAACTCCTGCAACTCCTTCTTTACAATCAGTTCTGATGTCCGAGTCTGGTTTCTATTCAGATTTGACTGCGTCTCTATGTGAAGCCCCCACCCTGAGTCCTGGTGGCCTCTCTGATGAACTTCTGCAGCCTCTTCATCTCAGCGTCCACCTGCTCGTAGTCGGCCTCCCTGGCGTCCACTTTAGGCGTGGAGAAGAAGGAGGGGTCCGTTCCCATGTAGGAGCACTGGAGGTGACCGTCTGAACTCAGAGTGACCACGACTCCCTTCAGCTCCCTGAGGAGGAGAGAGGAGAGGAAAACCCATTCTACATATAATGTGCAGTATATCTTCTAGCTAAATGTGCAGCAGTTACTTCACAAAGATTCAAGATTCAAGATTCAAGATTTATTCGTCACATGCACGAATGTACAGGTACAGCAGCAGTGAAATGTAATTGCAACAACTCCAGCACTGTGCAAGTAAAAAATAAAAATAAAAAATAAAAATAAAAATAAAAATAAAAATAAAAATAAAAATAAAAATAAAAATAATAAAAATAAAAATAATAATAATAATAATAATAATAACGATAATAATAATTAAAAAAATAAAATAAAAGTACTGGGATTATGTTGTTATTTATGTTGATCGTACTTTTTAGTGTGTTATGACTGCCCTCCACAATATGTTTTGGTAACACTGGCTTTGTGTATGATCATGCCATACAAATAGCTGGTTCTATAAAAGTTGCACTATATAGTTTCTGAATTAATGTGAACTAAATAGGAATAAAAACATGTCAGGTTGCTGTCATTAGTATTTTATTGTGTACCTACATTAAAGAGTAACTAGTTACGTCTGTCCTGCTGTTATGATTTGGCTCCACTGTTTGTCTCTTTGCTTGTTAGCAGGATGTCTCTAAAAGGTCTGAACGGATTTGCATGAAACTTTGTGGAAAGCTTGGTCTTGGGTTAAGGAAGAATGGAGTCACTTTTCACACTGATTAGCCTGAAGGGGGGGTGCGCTTACTTCTCGGTGAATATTGAACATGTGGAACTCACATATCTGGGCAGCTGCGTACCTTTGGCGGAAGTTTGCACTCTAGTCAGCAATCTCTACTTACAGCTGCTCTGAAGCCTGTTGTCAAGACGCGTCAGCATTTTCGGACAATAAAACTGTTACCTCTGCAAGTGGGGGACCTGTTTGTTGGGAGCTGCAGGCCACGTTGATATCTACTTTCTGGTTACATTATGTTAAGAAAAGTAAATGGTGATGTGGCATGTGCTGCTGCTGAAATTACAAAAACTGGAAAAGGTAACAGACACAATTTCTAGTTAGCACAAAAAAAAATTCTCAATGACACGCTGCAGTGCAAGGACGTCTGTTATGTTTTCGTCTGCATCGATGCTTTCTGTCTGTGATGTTTGTACTGATCTGACCTGCAGTGAGCGACACTGTCAGTTTTGAGCAGCTTGTTGTGCGCTGAAGGATTCAGACGATGCAAAGTGTTTTAACCCCGAGGCTCAGGTTTGTGATATGGAACAAGGACAGAGCAAGGAAGTGCAGAGGGATGCAACACTGTGTACATGTATACTGTATGTAGGTGTGTGTGTGTGTGTGTGTGTGTGTGTGTGTGTGATAACTGGTTGCAGATGTGCTGTGGTTCCAGTTCCAGGCCAGTGGGCTGGTAAGGCGCGCGCACACACACACACACACACACACACACACACACACACACACACACACACACACACACACACAGGGGGTTCAGGTCGAGAGCAGCGGTCGGCTCCACACCTGCACAGGAGGGAGTCTGAGGGGGAATAAAACATCAACTTTAACTGCTGTGAAAACACACACACACACACACACACACACACACACAATCACATTCATAAAAATGACTGCTCTCGCTCTCACACGTGCATACAAACACATGCACACACACACACACACACACACACACACAGTTCCTCGTTATAGAAAATGTGTTCCCACC
This sequence comes from Myripristis murdjan, assembly GCF_902150065.1. NCBI lineage: Eukaryota > Metazoa > Chordata > Actinopteri > Holocentriformes > Holocentridae > Myripristis > Myripristis murdjan. Next base: position 31,672,744 of record NC_043995.1, on the reverse strand, counting down.
ACAAATGTGTGTGTGTGTGATCATTAATATGATGCACAGTCGAACAGATAACGAGAGGAAACAGGAGGAGCCGAGCTCGTTTATTGTAACGTACCAGTAAAACAAAACAAAAAAAAAAAAAACAGTTAATATTAGCAGAACAATACAAACACAGTTCGATACGTAACACACAACAGCACTGGACTGAACTCCCACTCTACAGTTTAGTGACGCCTCAAACATCACAGACTGAGACACTGCAGGGAGACGACGATCACAAGAGAGCTCATCAACCTGCTCATCGTTTCCCTTTACTGCCACACTTTTGTTTGTCAAATAGACGCCTGAGGATCTGATCTGCTAAAGGGATACACATAAAAAAAAAAGTGTCGCCACTGGTTAAACAGCTGATCCACTAACAGGCTGTACAGAGGACTGTGTCACTCAAATGAGCAAAATACAGACCCTGTTCTTCTCTAATGGTTAATCTTGAAGGGACAATTCATCCATTTTGAAAAAGGTGATATTTCACTCCCCCTCCAGCTGTTATGTAGGACAATAGCGGTGCTCCCTTCCTCTCATTGTTACTGAGTGCTGGGTCCTGGCTGCTAACCGTTGGCCTCCTGCCACTGAAGTGGGCCTCCCCCTGGCTGGCACTCTTAAAAACAACCATCTCAGTCATATTGTCCACAAAGTTTGAGTTTGACAATATGCAGCAGATGTTTTGCAGCCGTAAGTGTAGTAAATGCATTAATTTGAGAAAAACCTGTCGCCTGTGAGCACTTGATAATCGTATGTACATTTCATTTTCAGAAAGTGTCACTTGTGAAGTGATAGTAAACATTCTCTGAGTGGATTAAGGCTGCTACTTTAGGCTTGATGCCATAACCAAAGAGGATGTTGCTAGGTAAAGAACAAACAAAAAACAACAACAACAACAGAGTTATAGAATTGTTTCGCACTGAACGAGGTTTCAAGTGAAATCAGCGTTATTTATGTATCCCCTTATCACACACGTCTCAAAGGTCTTTACATACCAGATCACATACAACACGGTGTGGTTCCAGTATTTGGCACAGTGCATGTTGCTGTTGGACTTCTGCAGTAATTAGCTCGGTCTGATTTTGACAGGTCGCCTATGATCTCAACTCAACACATCATGTTGTTTTCAGGCCAACAACGCTCACAGCCAATCAGAGCCTGTTGAATCATAGTGAAACACTGCATCATGCCGTCCTCGCATAGCTCTCATTCACAGCCATGACGATGTCAAACCAGCTCGGAGCTCAACTCTAGCTAAGCTTAAGTTTGAGAGAGAGAAGAGATTTTGGATATCTGGTAAATTTTCAAACAGAAGTTTCAGTCCAGTCTTCAGGTGCTGGCACTTTAGTGAGAATTTCTACTTTTCAGAGGGAAATCTTGTACTTTCTACCGCGCTACATTTAGCCTATGTTACAAAACAGCAAACTTGTCCTTTTCGTAACATTTTAAATAAAGGACTTTTACTTTTATTGGGGTATGTTTTTCATTGCCTCCTTCTTAGCCTGGACACTGCTGAGAAAGAGATTTTTAAACACAGCAAAGCTTACCTGCTTAAATAAGGCCGCTTAAACAACTAATGTGGAGGACTTTATTACGTGATGGAATAAAGTCCATCACGTAATAAATACTGGCATGAGGAAAGTTTGAAGTCTCTGAAATTTCATTTTCATATTGTAGTGAAATGAATGAAAACCAATAGGTGGATAAATGGGAGGAAAAATTATATTGTAGTTCTAAAATCCCATTGCTTGCTTTGGGGAAAGATTAACAGAGACGTGAGGTAAATACATTTTGTATGTATCACGCTACACAAGCAGAATCACTGGCATGGTCCTTAAAGTTGCACTGGTGTGTTGCTGTAATGCCTACTGATCGCTGACAGATGTCGATTAACGCCCCTTTAACTAAGATGTATGATTCAGTTTTACCCTAATGAAGAGTGAAGTAATGGTATCGAATGTAGCCTAAACAAAGCAAAGACTAGTGTAGCACTGCTGTAAATTAAGGACAGCCATGGGAAGCTGTGTGTGTGTGTGCGCGCACGTGTGTGTGCATACGTGTGTGTGTTCCTCTCCCACACTACATGTCGCCAATAAGCTGAACAAGACGATGACTATCAAGTGCCTTAAAACAACACACCCTCAAACTAAACCAAACAGCTACCCAGACACACACTATCTGCATCATCTAAAACATACACACACACGCACACACACACACACACACACACACACACACAGATCGAGTCAGAAACTGCATCATTTTTCAGCCGTGTTTGTGTTTTGCGTTGTAATTGTATCAAATTGCGGTTTGATTGTGGTCGTTTGGAATAAGACAGCGGATTGGCTGCGGCCGGCCCCTCCCTGCTTCACTGTGATTGGCCAGCTGGAAGACATTGTCGGCTCATTTCCTGTCGAGAATCCCACGCTGGATTTCACAAGCTGATAAACACAACAATAACACCTGCTTTGTGTTTGTGTGTGTGTGTGTGTGAGTCTATGTTTGTGTTGTGTGTGAGAGAGAGAGAGAAAAAAGAGAGGGGTGGGAGCAGTGTTTGATAAATGTGTCTCTATAGGCTTTCTCCCTGTGTGTGTGTGTGTGTGTGTGTGTGTGTGTGTGTGTGTGTGTGTGTACGTCATTTGATGGATGCTGACAGATAAACTTTACACAGTGGAGCTCCATGTAAAACTCTTATGTCTGTACATCCCTGCCTTGATATCTGTTACTTTATCACGTCTATGGAGGAACACACACACACACACACACGCACACCCAGAAAACGTATCAATGACCTCACTTACTGTACATCTAGCATTTCATCCAATCTGATCCCAGATTGTATACAGATGTGATTTATCCACATTATATTTACATTTGTTATCAAAATCGCGTCTTTGGCAGCTGGATAGAAATGCCTTCCCTACACATGTTAAAATTCTGCCCACAATGACAGTAAATATCTGGCTCATAACGTTTTGGCCAAGCTGTTTCAGGTTACATAGTTGGCTCAGTACAGAAGCACATACATGACGAAATGCTGCAGGAACGTTCACATTTGCCGAGCTACCGAATCCGATCCTGCGTCGTCAGCTCTGTTTGAAGTCAGGCTCACCTGCGCGGTCTTGTAATGTGCAAACTGAGGTGGTTGCTTTGTCTTGAATTGTGGCATAATTTTGATAAAAGGTGGGATTTGATCGCTCTGTATTTTGGAAAATGTGAGATGTCCTGCAACATTTGGTCATGTAATATGCTTCTGGCCTTCACGAGACATTGAAATTTCATAGGTGTGGCTCTGCGGAACTAGACCCTGCAAGCCGGAGAGCAAGAGGGTCATCAGTTTGGATGTTTGCATGTTGTGGCCGCAATTTCTGCTTGCACTCTGATGTAGCAGATCAACAATCTTTAGACAAAGGGCTTCATTAGGACCTGTTATCAAGTTATTGGAGGAGCCTCAACATTCTACAGGTTGGTCTACATGTGTGAAACCTTTATGATGGAGTGCCTCAAGGAACGCTCCTGGGTCCCTACGGTTTCAGAAACTGTTCAAGGTTGAGCTTGGTACAACTCCACCACTAATTACTGAATAAGGCCGCAGTGTGTGTGTGTGTGTGTGTGTGTGTGTGTGTGTGTGTGTGTGTGTGTGTGTGTGTGTGTGTGTGTGTGTGTGTGCATGTGAAGTATGTTCAGGCATATGGGAGATACATCCATGTTGTCTTTCAGCTACATTACATATTTTTCATTTGTGGAAATACTGTCAGGGGTCATGAATCCTTTATGAAGGGGTTGGGTTCAGTTTCTCTATTAAGACTGAGGGAACAGTGAGGACAGACTCAGACTGAGGGAACAGTGAGGACAGACTCAGACTGAGGGAACAGTGAGGTCAGAGTCAGACTGAGGGAACAGTGAGGACAGACTCAGACTGAGGGAACAGTGAGGACAGACTCAGACTGAGGGAACAGTGAGGTCAGAGTCAGACTGAGGGAACAGTGAGGACAGACTCAGACTGAGGGAACAGTGAGGTCAGAGTCAGACTGAGGGAACAGTGAGGACAGACTCAGACTTAGGGATCAGTGAGATCAGACTCAGACTGAGGGATCAGTGAGGACAGACTCAGACTGAGGGAACAGTGAGGTCAGACTCAGACTGAAGGATCAGTGAGGACAGACTCAGACTGAGGGATCAGTGAGGACAGACTCAGACTGAGGGAACAGTGAGGTCAGACTCAGATTGAGGGATCAGTGAGGACAGATTCAGTAAGGGTAGTTTCAGTAAGGGCTGTACTCACGGAAAGCTGGCGGTGCGCATAGCGACAGGTACATAGGACAGCTGTGCCGCCCACTTCAGAGTCACATCCTGGTAAACCAGCAGCATGTTGTTGTGGTTCCCCATCAGCAGGTTGGTCGTGCCGTCCGTCACTACAGGAGACAAGAACGGAAAATTTAAGGCTTAGACAAAGGACCACGGTCAATGCTCACACTCATTTCTCCTTTCCTGGAAAATGACCAGAAAATCAAGTGTGTGACAAATTACTGTGCGGCTTTCTAAATTAAATGATCATTTCAGATATTCAGCAGATGTTCTTATCTAGGGTACCTTACAAGGAGTGTACCAGTAGAATAAGCTTAAATTCCTAAATTGCCATAATCACAAGCAATCAACAGTAAGGGAGTCAAGGGTCAGAGGTCACAGCTGCCTGACAGTATTACTGTCACACTAGTATGAGACATACACAGAGAGAAGGGATAAGGACAGAAAGAGAGGCTAAAATTGTTAAAATAATTTTGTTTTTAATTTAAAAATAAGAAAATACAACAAGTAGAGTGGGGACATGTGGGGTTTCTTCAGTGGTGAGAGGCTAAAAAGCATCTCCACTTTGCCTTAGTATGTTCTACTGCTGTTATTTCACAGAGTTTTAATTTCTATCCTCAGTTAAATCTGATTTGCCTGCCAGATTTCTCAGTGTTGCCCTAAGATAAAAGACCTAGACTTTTTAATGAATTTGGATTTACAGTGCTTAAAATACCTCAAACTCTTCTTCCTTCCTGGTTTGTTCATGTCATTTTTCCAGCCTGGTTTTCATTTGTTGGTTTACACATTTGTAAAAATTTCATGATATTTATTGACCTCCCCTGTGGTTTTTTTCAATTCTCTGACTTTCCTTGCCTATGGTTTCACAACTCCATGATATTCCAGGAATTCCAGGACCAGAGGGAAATCCAATTTTTGCCACTTTTTTTTCCTTTGTGGAGGAAAGATGAAACCAGGCAGAAAAGTGGCCAGACCAACCACAGAGCATGGCTTCCTCTTACAAATCCCATCTATCACAGACTAATGGTTAAATCCCTCGCCTCTGTAACCACACTGTATGATTTCCCCCAAAATCCTGAGACCAGATCTCCTGCTTTACCTCCTGCGTCCGCCCTCCCACTGTCTAAATAAAGAATAAATATGACTAAGATTAGTGGAACATTTAAAAAATTATATATCTTTCGGCTGAATATAGAATTTTGCCATTTGACGACTTTTTTTTTTTAATACAAGGTTGGCTTCTTGTTTGGAGTTGTTAAAGCAAAAATAGGCTTTGTGCACAACCAACGCGCGCGCGCACACACACACACACACACACACACACACACTCTTTCTCCTGTGACTCATCACAGCTGAACACACCAAATATAAATAACTTCTTATGGTTTTCATCTCACACACACACACGTGTCCAGCCAATCCCACCAATAGCACGGCTACCACCAAGGGAGATCTGAGGCGATGGCCACACGCAAAACACACACCTCACATACACACACACACACACACTCAAACATAGCTGAATACACAGCGATAATAGAGCAGTGGTGGTCAGCAGGGGCAAAATGACAGAGAGTGTGTGTTGTGCCACATCAAAGTTGACACACACCTTCTGTCTCACTCTGCAGCGTCAGCATTATAATTACAACCTAATTATAACGTCACATCGACATTCTGCCTTCATACTCACCTCCTCTTCTTCTTCTCCACTCCCCCTCTATTACTCCTCCATTCCTCTCCTCTTACCTCCTCCACTCCCTTCCTCTTCTCTACTTTCTTTCCCTCATCTATCCTCTGTCCTATTTTCCTCTCCTGTCACCTGCTGTTCTCTCCTTTGCTCCTCTCCTTTCAGTGTTAATTTTCTCGACAAAAACTATGACAAAAACTATTCGTAAACAACACTTTTTCCAGGATGAAACAGACGAAAATAAACCTTTGCTGGAAAAAAACTAGGATGAAATAGCAAATAGCAATTCCTGTCCTCAGTTGAGAAAAGATCCGATCATTAGGAGGAAAAAACAACAACTTTAATCTTGATACTCAGCGCAGTATAACAAAAGGTCACAAAAAGTAATGAGGAATTTACCTGAAAAAATGTGAAATAAGTCATTAAGAGTTAGCCTAACACATAGTTTTTGTCAACAAAAACTAACAAAATTCAAAAGACTGAAATGTGACTAAAACTAAGGTGCAGTTTAATTATAGGACTACAAATAAAACTAAATCATTGGCATCACTTGGCTGTCTCATTTCTTTTCTCACGCCTCCTTTCCATCATCCCCATCCTCAATTTTCCTCTCCAGTCACCTCCCTACTCCCACGTCCTCTCACCTCCTTTCCTTTCCTTTCCTTTCCTTTCCTTTCCTCTCCTTTCCTTTCCTTTCCTCTCCCAATTTCTCAGTCCCTCCTCTGAACACTCCTCAAAATTGTCATGTTGACCAGAAGTATCAGACACACATGTGGTGCTGCTTTCTGTGCCAATGATAGCTAACTGTGTGTGCATGTGTGTGTGTGTGTGTGTGTGTGTGTGTTATTTCCAGTGTTGAGGTTAAGCAGACCTGCGATCATTCCTTGAAGGAACGGGAGACAAAAACAGCTGAAAAAAAGGAAGAAATTTAACAGATAAACGTCCATCTTTTATCTCAGTGTTTTGACAGCACTGTTCTTTATTTTTGTGCCAGTAAAGTGAACTGAAATGAACTGAGAGGGAAACAGACAGACAGAGAGGGAGAGTGAAACATATTAGACAACATCTGATATGCTCTTACTGGCTGCTGAATAACTTCTATACTTTTATACTTTCATATTCTCAATTTTATACTATTTTAAATAATTACTGATTAGTGATTATTGATGCTTATGAATGCTTTCAACATGGTCTGAATGTAGTAACTGCTTACTGGATTTGAGAAATGTCCATTTTGTGTGCTGCTTCTTTCACACAGTCCCTGATGAACAGTCATACAAATTAAAGCTGCATCAAGAAATTTCTGACCACTAGAGGGTCACAAGTGATCCGTCAACAAAAACTGTGTGTTTTCAGGATGAAAACGAAGCTCTCGTTGGATTGCTTGATTATTTTGTCCCTCTAAACTCTCTGATGGAAGAAGATCCACAGTGATGACACTGAAAGGGGTCATTTAACTGTAAATAAATGCATGTAATATTCTATAATGTAGCTTTATCTGAGACAGACAGACAGACAGACAGACCGACAGACAGACAGACATGCAGGCAGGCAGGCAGGCAGACAGGCAGATAGACAGACAGGCAGATAGACAGACAGGCAGTGGTCCAGCAGCAGCAGCTGTGAGGTTGCAGGCCAGAAAGAGAGAGTTAGGAAACCCCACAGCAGTGCTGGCTCTCTCCTGAGCACCACACTCTGAACACTAAGGTTTCTGTGCAGAACCACTAAATGGTTCTGCTGCGTAGCAAAGCTACTGCAGCTGAATTGTGTACTCCAATCTGGATTTGGGTCACTTTATTAATCAGTAAAGTGAACTTCACATTGTGCTCAAACAGCACGCATCACATCAGCTCATCAAGCAGTAAATTCAGTCTTTTCCACTTTAAACAGTACATCTGTTCACATCACGAACATCTGTCATAACACCTGACGATGGTTCTTACTTTGACCCTGCACTGATAGATGTGTCTGTTCTACTTCTGATGCAACACGCAGGTTCCAGTCCAACCAATCAAACAGCGGAAGAAGAAGCAGTCCTGACCATCCTGATGTGCACATCATGTGTGAACAACACATTCATGTGACATTTCTAAACACTGAAAAATTGTGTTCTTTCCACGTGGGATTTATTAGAACATTTGATTTTAGCTGATGGACTCCCTGCTCTGCTTACTACTGGGTGATCTAACAATATCAGTGATTATCGTGATTGCATTTTCCTTGATTTTCCTTGAAATGTCCCTTGATTTCCAAATGCACCCGGCTTGGTAACATTTGAAAACAGCAAGAACAGGTTTCCTCTCATCTTCATGAAGGATATCTCAAGGCTATCTGCCAAAATAATAAGCAGATTCTTCATATTTCTAAGTGCTGCTGGAATCATTTTGCTTGTAGTTTGCCTGACCAGTCCAACTCTCATCCTTACTCTCATCAGGACAAACTACTCCAGCCTCATTCCCAATGTTTCTGCCCATGTGACAACTGATTGCATTAAAAATCACATCCATTATTTCATTGCAGAGCTTGTCTTAATCTCAGTTAGCTGTAGGCACCGCTGTCCACGAGCACAGGCACTGAACAAACTCTTGTCAACAAGTTAAAATATCTTCTCAACACAGTAACATACTGCAGTTAAACATGTCACATCTAACCCTGTAACCCAGACAGAAACAGGGATTTTACACACAGTATAACATGATAACCGATATTTCCTCATACAGAAATTTAAAATCTGATAACATTTTCAGTCATGTTGCCAAGCACCAGTGCCATATACTGCTATAGTACTTCCAAGTGGAAGTGCTAGTTTGAATGTTTTGTAAGCCGAGATATTTCAGTGTTCAAATTGAAAACAGATGCTGATTGACAGCACTTGGCCTTTCTGTGATCCCTGCATCACTCTTGCCCTCCATCCTTCCTTCAGTCTCTTTTCTCTTTCTTTCACATCCATCAGCCTCTCCTGGCTGCAGACAAAGTCCCACACTCTGAAAATGAGGCTCCACAGGAGCACCTCAAAATGGTTCTTTCGCCCTGCTCTAGAGCAGCAGCATTTTTGATGCTATGAGGACCATTAAAGGTTCTCTATAGCACAGAACCTTGCTGTAATGAGGCAAGAGCACAGTATATTTGTGCTATAGGTCATGGTATACTGTGGTGTGTATGTACTGATGCATTACAGTCTGCAACCAGTGATCATGATACAGCACTACCTCCAGTATCTTACTACTTTAATACTATACCATTCATTCTCCCTATGCTGATTTATTTTGACTATTCAATTATAACATGTCAGTGGGATCTCAGAGTCATTATGGTTCTGTACATAACCAATGGCAACCCTTTATTTGGGCTGCCCAGTGTTAAAACATAACTTTGGATTGACTTAGTATCAACCTAACCCAGACTGATACAAAGCTGTTAAAAGTGAATTGATAGTCTGTTGATACTAAGCTGAGTGTTTACATTGGTGAGATGAAGTTAAGCATCAGCGCTGACCCAACTCTGACTTTCACCCAAAACAAAGTATAGAATATAAAAATAAACTGTAACTGAACCACGTCTGTAACCAGTGAACCCTGAAGTATCCTGTTTTCTCAGAGTGTACGCCGTCCAGATGACAATACAGCAGCAGGTGGCTCTTATCCACACTGTGTAGGCCTAAAGCTAATAAAATCACATCTGTGTGTGTGTGTGTGTGTGTGTGTCTGCCTGTCTGTGCACACGTGTCTGTGTATGTTCTCATGTCTCCTGTTGTAAATTACCACAATCAAGCTGTAATTTGATACAATTGCATCGCCGATCACTAATTATTGAATAATGATGTTGTGTGTGTGCATGTGTGTGTGTGTGTGTGTGTGTGTGCATGCAGGAAATACACCCATATAGTCTGTCAGGTACAAACTGTGCTTTTGACCTACAGGCTGAAATGACACTGCAATCTACATCCATATAAAACAAGTTTATCCTCCACAGACCCACACACACTGTAGATAAATTAGAAACATTAAAAAATAGTCAAATTATGATAAGAAGAAGATGAAGGAGACAAAGAAGAAGAAGAAGAAGAAGAAGAAGAAGAAGAAGAAGAAGAAGAAGAAAAGTGTTCTGTCTGTTCTATCAAGGATTCTCTATTCTCTATCTCGCCACTTTGTTCTCAGGGCTTCAGTGTGTTTTTTTCTTTTTGTATTTTGCAGTCTGCTGGACAAATGTTTTAATAACACTGTTTTTCAAATTATCTAAGGGCTTTTTACTGAAATATTATAATAATAACAATATGTGTTGTTTTGGCTTTAGGTGAGCATGTACACTGATACTGATATACCTGTGATGAGCCAATATGAGCTGGCTGGAATATTGGCCAGGCTCTAATTTCTCTTCTTTTGTGTGTGTGTGTGTGTGTGTGTGTGTGTGTTTGTTTTGCAGGGCTGAGGGTATTTGAGGACAGGAGTGATGCATCTGAAGCAGCTGACTGTGTAACTTGTGTCTGTACCAACTTAAACAGAGTTTCCAATAAACAAGATGTGAGTGGCTCATGATTTTGCATTATGCGGTGAACTGCTCCTTTAAGTTTATGTGCGGTTTACCTGAGGCGTAGGGCAGGAAGCAGCTGGGGTTGAACTCCAGTTTCTTCATGAAGCGGATCTGGCCGTTGTCCCGCACCGAGTAGAGGTTCCTCTCGCCCAGGACGAAGATGGAGGAGGAGGAGTGGGAGAAGGTGGGAACAGAGAGATCCAGGGCCTGTTCTCCCAGGACCAGAGTCCAGTCAGGCTGCAGGACACACACACACACACACACACAGTTCACTCACACTGCTTGTTGGGTATTCCCATTTTGTTGCAGTGGAAGGGAAGAAATACACATGGAGGCATTTTAGGAGAACCACCGTCTGCATGTTTTGTGTTTCCTCTCTGTAAACCTGCCTTGTTCCTCCTGTGTGCTTAAATGCGTTCACGTTCCAAAACGCAGATGTGCCGCCGGCGTACCTTGGCATTTGTACATTTCACATTTCTGAGGGCCACCAAAACCTGGACTGTCCTCAAGATTTCTGCGTGCTCCGTGTGTGTCAGAGTCTCATAGCTGAACAGTAATCTACACCCACCGTCAATATTTTATCGTGTAAATACAGCACACTCACCGTCAGCCTCTTGCCCCCGGTCTTGACAGGCAGGTCGGCGTCCTGTCGGCTCTCTGCCTCTGTAGCCACAGCCAGAGTCTCATACCTGGAGTCAGAGAGACACACACACAGCGTTATGTATTAAACAAACACACTCAAACTGCTGGCAGTGTGTCGCAGGGTTGTTTGTCGGCCACCGGTTTATAGGGTTTGTGCTGTTTGCCGAACTGGCCTTGCAAGATTCAAGAAGCGTAGAAAGATATAAGACCGAGTTTTCCACCTTTGTCATCCTCTGAAGCCCCTGACCTTCATAAAGCCCAGATCCCTATTTAAACTGATACATAACTGACTTACCCTCAGGACTGAACCTATAATTTGGTTTGTGTTAATTATGAAATTGTCTAGGTGTCATACTTAAATAAATTAAAAGTTGTGAGATGAAAGCTTAATGTAAAAAATAATCACTCCGCTTTTTGTGTCAGAGCAATGCCTAGTGAATTAACCCTCTGGTACCTGAGCAAATTCACTTGATTTCTTTCAACAACACGGTAAAAAGACCATGAGCAAATTTGGAAGAAAAAAAATACTGGAACATTAGGAAAAAATAAAATGAATAAATAAATAATCGTAACAAAACAAATACCAGAAAATTTGAAAAAAAATTACCTGAAAATGATCAAAAAGTATTTACAAAATGACACAAAACTATATTTATAATTACTAGATTTAAAGGTCAGATCAGTAATGCTAAATCAGTGACAGATTTCTTGCGTTTAAATGCTTGTGACAGAAACATTTAAATTATACTGAAATTAAATTTGACCTAATTTTGATGAGAACCCCCTGAGAAAACATAAGGACCCCTGACAGCTTTGAAAACCACTGATTTAAGAACTGTAAAAGTACATCTTTAAGTATGTAAGGGTATTTGAAATGTGTTTAACAGCATTATTCAGAGCATCACCAGCGCTCTCTCAGGTGCACTGCACTACAAAGCCAAAGACTGAGCAATGAAACTGAGACTAAATCACAAAGTTTATCTCCTGCTCTGGTAAAAGCATTTTTGGTACAGAGATAGGTTGTAAAGTATTTAATTTAAAGGCTTTAATTTATGTTGACATGAAATTTAAACTTTTAATTTAATCCACAGTAATCATTTCAATTGACATTTGGGAATAAAAAAAACAACTCCTGCTGTTTTGTCTTGTAGTGCAGCTTCAGAGCCACTGACAGGGCTCAAGCCTTGCTCAAAGGCACTGTAACTGTGCGGGTAACAGTTCCCACTGAATGGTTTCCTGTGGGCAATTCAGTTTTTTTAAGGGCGCACAGAAATCAGAACACAAACAGATGAGCACAGGAAGACGTGTGACGAGCTCCACAGCCAGCGTCTTATCTCCCCCTCCTCCTTCAGAGAATCTCAGCTCAATCAAGATGCAGCTGACCCGGCGATCTCTGATCTGCTGTCTATCGGCTTTTCATCAGCCAGCTGCTGGCACGCAGCTGAGGATGAAGTGGTCACACTGATCCGCGGTCAGTTGATTTTGGCTCTTCAGCATCAGGAGTTTTCCAGTAAGAGGCTGGCAGTCGCAGCAGCCTGGCGGGAATCTGAACTCCTCTCCCTGTAACACCTGGACGGATGATGGAGAGCTCCAAACTCCAGCCCAGCCCGGCTCGCAGCCGCAGGCCAAACACTAAATAACCACTGATTTATCCACTCACAGGTTTCTCACTCGGCCCTACATTCTTGGACCAGACCCTCGCAGTTAATCAAGCTTGGCAGCGCTGAATTCTACCTTAAATCTTAATCGCCATAATCCAATATGGCTGCCAGATCATGGGTGGACGGAGGTTAAATCATGTGTGCCTGGAAAGCCGGTGTATGTCTGGGTAAGTGAGCGTGAGTCTGAGTCCAGGATTTCTATTAGGTGTGTAACGGTTATCCGGCTGGGGTCGGGCCGTCCGGGCCGGCGCTGCTGAGTCAAACGCACAGCTGGGAGGTCGTTAACAAATCGTGTCAGCCATCTTCAAACCAGGAAAATATGATTCGACAGTCCAAATTGTGGACGCTGATTTCTCTAACATTTTATTTTAGTTTATGGTGCAGCTCAAAGCAATAACTTGGAAGTGTTCACACACTCACACCTGAAAAAAAAAAATCGGACTGAAGCTTTCTGCACACTCCATTTGCTCATAATTATTCTCAGCTTTTTCCCATTTAACACACAAGCGGTCTGTCAGGGATGTGTTTCAGGTGATGGTTTGCAGCCAAACAAACAAACAGCAGCTCAGTGTGGATGGCAGGGCCGTGTGTGGCGGGTTCCTACGGTGGGCTTTGCACCCCCAATTATTTCCAGTCACTCACAACCAAGTTAAGAAAAACTATACATCCCTTTTCACTGATTATATTTGTAAAGCAGTCACAGTTGGTTAATCTCTGGTATCTTGCTACGATTTTCAGAAGGTTGGACTTTTCTCATCCACAGGCCACAGCTAGCACGGCTCAGTGACCTTGACCTTTGAAACCATTGAAACATGAGCAATTTCACTTCAATTTGTTCAAAAACATGGAGAAAAAAGAGGCAAATTAGCAAATAAAAATTACTGGGAACATTAGTAAACAATTTTGAAAAAAAGTTACCAGAAAATGAGCAAAATAAATTAATAAAAGCATGAATGGATAAAACTAGAAAAATTAAAATCAAATAAACATGTTCTTAAAAATTACAAAAAGGTATATTTATAATCACTACTCACAAGCTCTTGATACAAGGCTCCCTAAATCACTTCTTTAAGGTCAACTTGGGGGTCAAGAGCATGAGAGTTTGAAAACCACGGGCATAGCTTATGAAATTAGCACGAGGTCCTGAGTGTGTGTTTGCATGACTCATCTTTGATACACTAAATGGAAGAGTTTATTCAACACTGCCAGACGCTCAGTGAGAGCCGTCTAGACACGGGCCTGGCAGATGGTTAATAAAAACTAATAAATAAAAGGTCCTATTCTTTGGTGGAGGTTTTTTTTTTGTTGTTTCTTTAGTTTTGGTGGGGTGGAATGGAAGATTTTCATTTTTTTTTTCAAGCAGCGAATCAAATTTTCCCCAATGCTGAAAGAATGTAAATCACAGGAGGGAACTGAGAAGCTGACTCATGTTCCAGAGAAACAAAGAGCATCACAGATCAGCAAAATGTTCGACTGGTCACACACTTCAGTCACTTCACACTGGGGCTTTCTCTGTATATGATTAACATGACATCATCACATTGGCCAACCAGTGAAGCTCATTCCTCCAAACTGTGTTGAAAACAGCTCTGAAATCTGATTTTTGAATTATCAAAAAGGTGTGTGTTCTGCTGAACCCATAGCTCGCAGTGTCCACTGGTTTCAGTGGGAAACAGACAACGCTAACAAGCCGCGTTATGGATGACCGCGAGTAAAGAAGACTTTTCATTACACTGTGCCCATGTCCTGGTGAAGAAAATGGACTCCAAAATAAATTGAACATGTCAGGGCTTAGTTTTAAAACAACAGTGAGTGTATGGACAGGCAGACACTCGCATGAGTGAATGGATTAAATTCAGTCCAGTAATAATACTAAAACAACACGACTAAATAACTGCATTCTTCCACTCAGATTCGATATTCCTCTTTCACCTTTCACTTACATGTTTTGCTAATGATGGATTTGAGGCAGCATGAATGAATTAGAACAGTGTGTGTGTGTGTGTGTGTGTGAGAGAGAGAGAGAGAGAGAGAGAGAGAGAGAGAGAGAAATTATTGAAAAACCACTGAATATTCACCTGCATACCGAACATATGAGAAAAGAGAGCAAGAATCACACCACACACACACACACACACACACACACACACACACACAAACACACACACACACGGCTGGCAGTGAGAGACACCTGGGAACACTGAATAAGCTTTTTCGTTTGGCCATTTAAATGTGTTTGTGGTGAAGGTGGCATGCTCGCTCTCTCATGCATGCACACACACACACACACACACACACACACACACACACACAGAGACCATATTAAAAGCACAGAATAATCCAACACTAACGCATACCTAGCTGAGTGTGTGTATGTGTGTGTGTACCACATTTACCACAGACACTTTTAACTGGACAACCACACAAACCCTTTCAATATTCCCAAGTCCATTACCCCACCAACAGGAAGTGTGTGTGTGTGTGTGTGTGTGTGTGTGTGTGTGTCTTTAGGAGGTATCAGTCATCGCATAGAGCGTGGGACACTGAGTTTGAGGAAACAGTCTGCTCATTTATATGAAAGAGGATCTCTCTGAAAAGCTGCTCATGGACACACACACACACACACACACACTTATTTATGTCATACATGCACATACAGTACATGCTGCTATATGCACATTCTACACACAGACATGAAAAATATACAAACATACATGCATATACCCGCTGTGTCATGGATAAACATGAACTAAACAGACACAGACACACACACCGACACACACACACAGAGACACACACACACACACACACACACACACCAAATCAAGCTCTCATTCATCAGGGCAGGAGAGAGTCCAGCAGGCTAAATAAACTGAACCAGGCAGAACAGATTGACCAGTCATCTCATATATAATATATAACACACACACACACACACACACACACACACACACCCCTCAGTGAACCCCTTACCCAGTTATCTGATATAATGTATAACATACCAATCAATGAACTTCTAACCTAAAAAAATATTGTATATAATAAACCACTCAGCGAACCACTAACCAGCCATCTGATGCATCATTTGTAATTTGAATTTATAATCTCAGCGTGGACCCGGTCTGCTCACTGGCAAAGTAAAAATGATAACACTTGTACAACGTGTCAATGTCTTTGTTTCACCAAAGCAGGATGAAACAGCGGTGAGTTTTGTGAGGAGGGGAGCTGAGTAACCGTGGGATGTTTCTTTACTGAGCAATCAAACAGAATAGACTTGCAATCAAAAAATAGATTTGAGAGCAAAACTATCCACTCTGCCATCAAAAAAAAAAAAATGTTTCATTGCAAATGAAATAACGTTGTGATGAAAATGTGAATCAAAACCTTTTGTTTGCCGCTGAGCTGAATCTTGTAGGTGGGACCTACGCTAACAGATGTAAGACACGTCTCTGCTGATCGGAGTGACAGCTTGGCAGCATCCACAGTCATAATGTGATCGTACAGTGGCAGCTCTGAGCCAGGCATGGATAGTTTTGCTGTAAAATCTATTTTGTGATTGCAAACCTGTTCTGTTTGAGCTCATAGTAAAGAAACAAAAAACATTCATACGTAACAAGTTTTAAAAAGAAGTTAAAAAAAAATAGTCAGGGAAGACAAAAACGTTTTTCCACTGCAAAGAAGAGACCTTCAAGAGACCGTGTTTTGACAGTGGAAGAATCAGTTCATGATTGCGTAGTTAACGTTTCTCCTCATATTTTTGACTAATCACCATTAAACTCAGAGGGCCGGAGCCAAACTAAATGCTGAGAAAACAAAAAAATCTGCTCTGCCGGGCTGCTCCTGGGGCTCCGATCTCATCTGTTAAAATCCACCTCGATGCAACGCAAACAACCAACCAAGTTCAAATAAAGAGTCCGTCTACTCTGCAAAGCTTTATGGATACAGTTAGTGTTACATTAGGACTGTGTGTGTGTGTGTGTGTGTGGAAATGATAAATGCAATACCCAAGGCAGATTTAATGAGAGAGTAAATGTTGATCTGAATATGAATTTATAAGGGATTAAATATGTCTCCATTTTTATCAATTTGTGATTCTTTGTGGATTTTTTTTGTTTGTTTGTTAGTTTGTTTGTTTGTTTTGTGTTTATATTTAGTTAACATGTTGCAGTAACTCATTATGCATTTCTGTGAATTTGGCCCCAGGGAGACAACAAATCTCTCTCTTTGGTGCAAAGCCGAAAAAGTTTGGAAACCCCTGATTTGGACATTTGGCCTCATTATCATTCTGCCTCAGTTCCTAGATCACCAATGTTAAAAACAAAATGACAGTAAGGAGGTCAAAGGTCAGAGGTCACAGTGCGGCACCCAGACATTACCATGCTCCCGTGATTTCTCTGAGTAATGAAAAGGGAGGTCATGGAGTGACAGAGCGAATCATTCTCCACATGAAATCAGCTCCTCCAATGAGAACTAAAGAGCAGACCTGAGGCTGGAAACCCTCTGATGGTACAGATAGCAGAGTCTAGACTGTTGGAAATGAATGAATGGGGAGAGGGGGAGGAAGGGATTCAGAGTAAAGGTGATGACAGGAAACTCTGATTAGGCAGCTATATAAGCAGTTCTCTGGTAAGAAAACAAGTCTTTCTCTGCAGATTTACTAATAAAATCTTTACAAAACAGCATAGCAGTTGTTTTTGATTATTTGAGAGATTTTAGAGCATGGCAACACCACCGTGCAGACAGGAGTTACACAGTCGTTTCATTAGACAGGTCGGAGGTCACTGGCCATGTGAAGACTTGGTACCAGTGTCTCCAGTGACCTCAGATCTGTCAGAGTTTTTTTTTTACTTTGACTCCTCTGTGCTTCCAAGTCTTTCCCATCCTTACTTCCTCCTCACTTCTATGTTCCATGTCCCTGTCTTCCCAGTATTCCCCACTCATCCTATTCCATTAAACTGTCACTTGTGATCAGATCACCAGAGACAGATGTTAAAATCAAGCGTGAGCAGGGTTCAGTGTTCAACATGTTGGTTGTGTGGATGGCTGCTACAGAGCATTAAGACATGCATACTGTCTGCTTATTGTTCCTACACACATTTGACCTGATTCAAGTCAATACTCCAGTGACTCATGATGTCAAGGAAACGCCACTCTGGTTATTTTGATAAAAACAAAGTTATAATCAGTGGTAAGATCCTTGGTGTCTGCTCGGCCTTGCCATT
Source organism: Myripristis murdjan (assembly GCF_902150065.1). Taxonomy (NCBI): domain Eukaryota; kingdom Metazoa; phylum Chordata; class Actinopteri; order Holocentriformes; family Holocentridae; genus Myripristis; species Myripristis murdjan. The sequence goes on along the minus strand of NC_043995.1, from coordinate 31,654,673 downwards.
TGTTAGGGAAAGTAGGGAATTCATTATTTTATTTTCTCTCCCAGACCGCGCATGAGAAACATCAAAGGTCGGCAGTGGTAGTGGCCTGGACGTTACATATGCAAACGTGACACGGCTGAGTGCATACAGACTGAATAGTAACTGAATCCATATAAAGTGGATTACTAGCAAAGTTGTGTCACTTCAAACCGGGTCTGCTCTCTGAAATTTATTAGACAATACAGTATATACAGTGTCAGTGTGTGTGTGTGTGTGTGTGTGTGTGTGTGTGTGTGTCTGGGGAGATGGTGAAGTCAGTGTTTCCGCAGTGATATCTAGTCTGGGGAATCTCTTGATACTGGAGCAAGGGAGGAGGGAGGAGGCGGGCTGAGATAACAAACAGCTGGGAGAAAAGACGATGCACGCGCGCATGGACACACACACACACACACTTACTTTCAGACTTCTAAAAACTCTCTATTGTGCAGCCGCGGGAAATGGGAGGAGTGCATGTGTGTGTATTTAAACAAGAAAACTATGAGGAAATGGATTTAAAATTAAAGATTTGTTGGCTGTAAGGTAACAGACTGAAGAGACACTGAAAAAGGTGAGGATACCCTCACCATATGGAGAAAATCTTCTATTTTTCTCTTACCCCATGATATTTATTACCATATCGCACAACCCTACCTCCTCCTCTGCCAAATCAAGCATATAGTTGTCGGCAGGCATCTTTTCTAGACAGAGTCACGTCCAGCTGGTCCAGCCATTTATTTACTGAGAGAAACATTTTCTGCTTCAGGTGAGTGTACAAACTATTTTGGCATAAAAACATTTATGCTAAACTGAGGAGGGCTTTTCAAAATGACCAGTCCCCATAAATGTTTTCTAATTCAGTACAATTTCCCCCTGAAAACAGAAACCCAGCTTGTGTGTGTGTGTCTGTGTCTGTGTGTGTGTGTGTGTGTGTGTGTGTGTGTGCAGACGTACTTGTAGCTCTCCAGCTGCCGTGCTGAGGACACGGTGAGGAAGGTGTCGGTTCTGGGACAGTAGACCAGCGGGCCGGGCAGCAGGAAACCGGGGAGGAACCTGCCGAAAGAGTAGCTGTCCTGCTCGAAGAACATGAGCATCCCGTCCATGGACTGGATACACAGCGAGTGGTGACCTGCAGAGCGACAGAGAGAGAGACGGACCGCTGACGCCTGCTGTCTCTCCTCTTACAGCATCATTCAGGCTCCATGGGAATAAAGACACTGCCTGGACAGTCTGTGTATTAAAACACAGTGCTGACCAGCTTGAGCAGCTAACAGGTTTATGTTAGGAAGAATTAACTAAACATTTTAATTCAAGGCGTGTCCGTCTTCAAATGTGAGAAACATGACACAGAGCGCATCATATGAAGATATGATTTCACTGTTTTATCCACTTGAAATCCAGAAAATTTTATTCAAACCTCTGAACAGATTGAACAGGAGGGTAGTAATTTATTCATAATTTTTCACAATTTATGTGGTAAGTTTAATTTTTTTCTTGCAATTTAAATTTAAATATAGAATTACATAAATTACAAATACAGTTTCCTGTAATGTTTTACAAATTTATAGCTAATTCTAGGGTAATTTTTCACCATTAATTTTGTGGTTACTTTCTTGTAATTTTTTTAAACTTATGTTCTGGTCCTTATGTTCTATTTTACCCCATGTTTTTCCAAGAAATCAAGTGAATCTGCTCAGGTTTCAAAGTTAAAGAAGAAAATGAGGGAACACATGTCCCTTTTTCAGTGAGTGAGTACGTTTTTGTCACTTGCAGAACAGAATTATTCATTTTCATGTGCAGTCTCAGTTTTACATTAATTCCTGCACCTTCTTTGACATCAGTCCGTTCCAGCAGAGTGTTTATGAGGTTTATTACTTTGGCGCCACAGTAATTTGAACTTGGACAAAATGTTAAAATATAAGGACAGTATATGTTAGCTGGCCAGCAGCATGGCTCACACTTTTTCACATTACATTTTGTGTTTAATGACGGTGGCTCTCGCTCTGGTGTTTCATATTGAAGATATTCAGACTGCAGAGCCAACAATACTGAATAACACACAGAGCGTGGTGTGTGTTTCATTTCAGCGGTGATGCTGTGTTGTGGAGCGCAGTGTGTTTTTCCCCTTGGTTGAATCTGATATCTCCATTAACACCTCTACACACACACACACACACACATACACACACACACACACCTGGTTCTGGGTATGGGTGTGTACATGTGGGCGCGTGTGTTCATAAAGGCCATAGAGATTGAATGTTGACACATACACACACTCACATGTACACACACAAACACACACAGCTATAAACCAGTGAGGCTGTGTGACCAGAGAACTATAATTAGGCCTCAACGCGCTATTAAAACTCACACTGCCATCAACTAGAGGTCAGGGAGACAGCCACCTACAGCGCAACGCACACACACACACACTCTCACTCACTCACACACACACACCATCTCCCAGCAAGGGGATGGGCAGAGAAACCGCACACTCCTACGCACCTATTCTGTGTAAACACATGTCAGTGTGTGTGTTTGTGTGATGAGCTGAATTCAGGGTGGCCGTTAACACACTGAAGGACAAGGTCACCCTGTGTGTGTGTGTGTGTGTGTGTGTGTGTGTGTGTGTGTGTGTAAATGCCTGATGTAAGTACATAACATACAGCTGTGCAGCAATCAGTCAGGGGCAAATGGTGGGTGAATACACACTAACATGCACATATGTGTGTGTGATTGTGTGTGTTTTGTGTACTGCGCTATGTATTTTTGATAGGAAAAAAACGTCATTTGCAAACGTTCATAGCTTTTTTCCTTCTGTTTTTTTCTTTTTTATGAACACTCAGGATTTCACTTTACAGCCGACACAAAGCCAAAAGAATCACATTGTGAGAGGTGTTCCTTTACATTGTTCATGCGGCCGGCGGGTCGGAGCTCGGAGTCGACCCGCTCTGCTCTCCACTCCGTGCCGTAAATAAAGCAAGACGGCTAGACTGAAGCATCCTGCAGGTTTACACTGTTTTTAGCCTTTATTTAACCAGTGTCACCGAGATTAAAACCTCTTTTGAAAGAAGG
>NC_043995.1:31536580-31644080 GCF_902150065.1 Myripristis murdjan | reverse complement strand
TGGATGTGCAGTTTTTAGAGAATTAACCCCTTAAAACGTGAGCAAATTTAACTTGATTTTGTTCAAAAACACTGGGAAAAACACAATTTGTAAATTAGCAAAAAAAACAAACAAACAGAACATTGGTTTAAAAAAATGCAAAAAAATGATCTATGTATACATCAGATCAGTGATGATGATGATCGGATTTCTTGTGTTTAAATGCTTGTAGCATGAAGCTCCATTCAGACACCTTTCACAAGCATTCAAGTGAAATTAAACTTTAATGTAATTTTAAGTGAAATTATACTATTCCTCATTCTGCTGAGGATTCCCTGGAAGACCCTGTGGTGTCCACTTTGAAAAAGACTGACCCACAGCGCTGACAGGGAAAGGGGCCCATTGTCTGTGCAGCTTAATATAAAGGCGGATAAAACTGTCCACTAACAACATAAATGTCGTCACGATCCCGTCATCCCACACCATTCCTTTCCTCCCTCTCACCGTCTTTTTCCTCTTACTCCCCACTTTCACATAGTTTTTGGCTGGGTGGGATCGCTTCATCATCTGAGCTCAAAAACATGTCATTTTTACTGGAGGCATTTGCACATTTCACTTGACCTTGACCTAGCAGAGGTCAGCTCTCCAGATCTAATTATCTGGTGCAATAACAAAGCGGGATGGGGCCCTGGGGTCCCAGCAGCTATGCTAGCAGCTCAGTGGTTAGCCTGACACTTTAGGAATGGCTGCTTGGGACGCTGGGTGGTGGATAGAGCGTGGTAAATCACAAGGAGGGAGAGAAACTCCTGACACCATGGTCTCGGTTAGAATGCGTTGTGGAGAAAAAAAAAACATTTAATGTGGTGATGAGTTACAGCAGGGAGGATTTCTGCGAATGAAAAAGTGGAGCAATGAGTTATGAATGGGTGTTTCTGTCTAGCAGTTATAATAAAGTTATATTATAAGCTGTTTTATGAATGTTTATAATTCACAGAGGGTCATGACACAGAGCTATAGAAAGGGCTGTGACTCATTTTCCCAGGCAGCGCACACAGGTGAAACACAGACCGTGTGCATGTCAGGGAGGCCACACAGTAAGTGAAAGCTCAAAAGTTCAATCCCTGCTACTGCCAGAGTATCCATGAGCAAGACACTGGCATCTTGTTCTACCAGCAAGTGTAGCAAGCAGGCATAAAAAATAAATAATAAAAATGTACCCATTACCATCAATGACACTGACTAGACTGGACTGAAGTGAAGCAGGAGACACAACACACCTTTCCTCATGTCTGAGGGGCATGCCAGCTGTTGTCCCCCTGTGTTTGGTCAATGGAAAATTGAAATAAGAAAAGAATATAGAGAAAGCAGATATGTGGTATATTACTGCCACATATCATATCTTACCACAGGGGTTTTCAAACTTTTTCATGTTCCAAACCCCCAAACCTCCATTTTCAGACATTTAGACGTTTTGCCTTGATACTAAAAGACACTGTAGCTTGTGTTCAGTTTTAAATTGTTCCGATGTCATACCACAACACTGACAAAAACATTCAAAGTGGGGAGATTAAAACATAATGCTAAAATAATCACACAATCCTTTTTTGGAACAGTAATAATTACTTGTGAATTAAATAATAGTGAAATTAAACTGTTCCTCATTTGGCTGTGGACCGCCTGGATGCGCCTAAAGGAACCATGGTGGTCCCCAGCCCCCAGTTTGAAGACCACAGATCTACATTCTGGATAAGCCATTGTGGATAAGACGGTCAGTTATATGTTTAAATTGTACACATACATTTTTAAATATATGTATAACGTTAATATTATGATTTTTTTTTTAAAGTATACTTTAGTTTTTTAACCAATGCACTCATCAGCACCAGGATACATCAAGGCAAACAGCAGGAAAAGCTTCAATTCTCAGATCACTGGTGTTGCACACAGCCAAAGGTAAGGGGTGTCTGGCAGGACTGATGACAATATTCCTGTGACTACAGATCACAAACAACCAATGATCAGGCCTGCAAAAGTCACAAAAATCCACATCCACATCAGAATATACACAAAAGGACATGTTCATCTGTGTAAAACTGTTTCAGGGACACCATGTGGTTCCTGTGAAATGACCTGTTCAACAGTTCTCTATTTGGTGGCATTTACAGTAGGACAGTCAGGGGAAGGCAGGAAAGGTTAGCACTAAACAAGACTATCCCTTAATAAACTGACTATAATGAAGCAAAACACTGAAAACCCCATCTGATCATTCTTTGTAAGCCATTCTGATTTAAAAAAAAAAAAAAAAAAAAAAAAGTAATGAGGCAGAATCAGTCAAAGCAAAGCAGAGCAAAAAGCAGCCAAGGTGCAAAAGGGGAAAGACAAAGTGCCACAAAGTGTACACAAAGCAAAGCAAATCACAGCAGTGTCCACAAAAAGTTCAGATAAATGTAAGAAGCCTTGGGGCTGTGTTTACAGTAATCACTCTCTCTGAACTTCCTCCTGCCCTTGAGCTTTTTCCATGACCAGCCGAGGAACCTATCTGAGAGCAGCAGGACTGTGCTGGGTTAATGCCACTCTGACCGACACCCCACTGTAGGTCAAGGCCACACGCAGGCCGGCAGCGAGCCAGGAGGATGGAGAGACGGAGGGGAGAGGGATTAACAGCATGGTGACTGATCCTGGTGTTACAGCACAAATCTGTGGTGACTTGATTTATCTGGAGTGGCACTGTGCTAAGACTGTCAGCACTCCTCATTAAAGCATATTAAAACAATGTTAAAAGTGCCAAGATGTCATTTTTCAGTTAGCTGAAGGGACAGTCTGACGTGATGTTTTTGTCCAAGAAAATGAGGAATTCAATCCAAATCTATTTGAAAAAAAAAAAAAAGAAGTCACCAGCTGTTATCCACCACTCAACATATCTAAAACTTAGAAGAATCATCCGTAAAAGTGTAATTTTTCTGACTACGCTTTCAAAAAACCTACCATAATTTGCATTAATTTGTGTGATCTGACAAATGCCATGTTTTGTTTTGTTTTTGTTTTTTTTAAAGAGGAGGCCTTTTCCCCATTTTGGAGGAGAAATGTCATAACAAATATTGAAAATATCGCACACCAGACTTCAGCAGCTTCTGTGTGGTCTACTTACGAGACAAACTTGCCCACTTCCAGCTGGATGATGGGATCTCGCAGCTGGACCTCCAGCAGCTGGGCGTCCACTGCAGCCTGGCCGCCCTCCCCAGCTTTACTGGCATGAGGGGAGAAGATCCGCAGCATCCCCATGTAGCTGCCCACCACCACCTTGTCTGCAGGCCCGCGCACAGAGGAGAGGAATATGGATGTTTAGGGCTCAGACTGGAGGTTAGTAGCAGCAGACACCAGTCTAACTGTAGTGTAGTCTAAAACAGTGAAGGTAAGTTAGCTTTGAATTCATTAGGCCGTAATTATACAGGGGGTTCATGAAAATGGTAGGTGCATTTTAGGTGATGTTGGTGCGAGGAGGACTGGAATGGGATTTGTTTGATAATGCATATTTGAGATGTGTTGGTGCAGGTTTTCAAGAGTCGATGTCACTCACCAACATGCACACATGACTACATGGATTTTCTACAGGTACACGACTTCATAACCAACCAGTAACACACACACACACACACACACACGCACACTGACCATGTCCTGTGCCGCTGTTGTCCACATCTCCAACACACAGGCATCCCTGGTCAAACTCCTCCCCCTCACCAAGCACCGCTGACCACCAATCACGGGCCTTGAACAGAGACATACTCCCTCTGATTGGAAAGACAGAGAAAAACAGAGAGAGACAGAAGGGGGCGGTTAGGTGACATTGCATGTCATTTATTTTGAGTTGCAAATATCAGTGATATTTGTCCTACAATGAAACAAATTCCATCTGCCTGACTGTACTTCAACTGATCAATAAATCCATTGACAGATGAATGGAGAGACAGAGTTTGTGTGTGTATCTGAAACAGGACACTAAGGAAATTAACTGTTAAGCCTAATGGTGATGTAACACAACCGAAGGAAATAAAACCAAAACATCTCAGTGAGTTACAGTGCCCTCTAGTTTAGTAAACGCAGAAAACCAGCTCATTTCTGAGCTCCTGTCTTTTTTAGTCTCCATCTCTGATGCAAAGTGTTCGACACTGTGGTGTTTCTGCACTGCTCTTCCGGAGATCACCTCCCTGACAGCATTACAGTTCATTACTTTAAATCTCCAGACAAATCACCAGGACTAAGATGACTGATGATGATTAATAATACTGTGATGACAACATCTACCTAAATTGATGGGATTACTAGTTAAACCGCAACAGTGTCTCTTGTCTTTGGCCTGCAGGAGGCGACCTCCGTCCTGACCACCTGCCGGCCAAGGAGCCTCTCGGCGTCTCCGTACCACACTGGGAGTCTGAGGCTGTCAATAACAGCCAATGGCAGAGCCCGAAGCTGGTCATATGACCCAAGGATTGAATAAGCGTGGGTAGCGGGACAAGCAGCTTTTCTAATCGCTAAGTGCTGAGCAGGTGGAACGGACGGCTAATCCAGAGGGAGAATCCTTCCTATCTGCAGTGCTCTTAAGCCTGGCCAGCTTTAAGACACATATATTTTCATAGTACAGCAAAAATGTCATATCTACAGTTCTCTTTACCTGCACATCCTTGTCTGACAAAATAACTGCCTTGCAATATCAGACTGCAGTGCTTGTGCATCACTGCAAGCCAAGGCCTTCTGCAGGGCTGAAACTTAATGTCAACTTAAAGTCAATAGTTTGACTGTTGATAAATCTCTCTTTTTTTGACTGGTCAATAAATCACTTAGTCTATAACGTCTCAAGGCAGCAGAGCCCAGTGGTGTCTACAAATTCTGACATTAGCCTGACCAGCAGCCAAAAAATACCAAAAGGTTAATTTTATAAAGATATGAACAGAGAGGAGGAAGACAATCAGGGCATCTCTGTGATCTTAGTGAAGCTGGCATCAGCAAATGCTCCATTTTTTTACACTATAAATGTAAAATTTACAAGTTCCTATCAATTGTCTCTTATTTGACAAATCATTTAAGCACTAGATTATTACTGCTGGCATAAAGGAAATTCAAATCACCTCAACTCAAAGCATCTCAGTTTCGTCTTTGCTCTCTTTGTCAGAGATAAACACATCAACCTGAGGGTCCAGGTTCAGTTCCAACCTGCTGAAGGGTCCTTGAGCAAGACCCTTAATGCCAGCTCCAGAGGCTGTTGGAGCTGAATAATAAAGTGACAAGGGAGTGGGAGTTTCCCCACAGGGATCAATAAAGCAGCACAACACACTGAATGATTAGGTGTTGGAACTGCAGGGTTACCACGTGTTGATTTCTTAGATTGCAGATTAGTGTGCAAACATTACAGTGAAAGAGACGGCTGAAATCATGATGGAGGGGAAAGAGTCTGCATTGTTGTGTTTCCCCCGTTCAAAGTATTGGCTGAACAATATATCATTATCATGTCATTATCTACATATGACCATGTGCGATATTAATATCTGAAAAGGCAATGATATGGGCGCTATCAACTTTAGGGTTAGGGGTTCGCCTGAGAGATACTGATTTGTCTGTTCTGATCAATAAAACACTTTGTGATAGCTGCATTTTCTATGTAAATTTGGTATTGTTGTGCTGTTTTTTTTTTTTTTTTAAAGAATACTTAATTTTCACTATTGCCACACTTAAAATTTCAAGTAAGTCTGAACCCACAGTCGTATCGTTTATTGTATCGAGATATTTAGCATGAATATCAAGGTATGGAATTTTGATAGATAGATAGATAGATAGATAGATACTTTATTCATCCCGCAGGAAATTCGCAGTTTTTCAGCAGTATCCACAGATTACAGATTAAATAAAATAAAATAAAAAAAATAAAGAATAAGATCTAAGTACAACAGAATAAGATCTGAGTACCCAACCCAGTGTGCAAAAAGCAATGTGCAAAAAAAAAAAAAAAAACAGAAAAAACCGTGTGCATGGGTGTATAAAATGTGCAGAGGTAGGTCAATTTTTTTTTTTTTTTTGTTGCACATTGCTTTTTGCACACTGGGTTGTACATAGGTTATTCTGTTGTACTCAGATCTTATTCTTTATTTCTATTTTTTTATTTACTTAATTTGTAATCTGTGGATACTGCTGAAGAAAATGTGAATTTCCTGCGGGATGAATAAAGTATCTACCTACCTACCTACCTACCAATGTGCAATTGTCCATATCGTACATCCCTAATTCAAACACTATACCAACTCATTTTCACTGACAAGAACCAGCTAATGAACTCGCTGCTGTGTTGTTTGACTTTGGTTTAAATCCCCAAACACCTGGCCTTAACGACAAATAAGTGAAATAGGGGGGGAATGGGAAATTGTGGGGTTGAAAAGTAGAGTTTACACACAGGTGGTTTATGTCTGAGCAACCAAAAAAACATTCAAGTGCACATCGTGTGTTCCTCAGGTTAGGTTATTTTCCACTGCTGTTTAACTGTTATTACTTCTGTTTAACTGTTAATACTTCTGTTGAAATTGTTCATATTCCTATCTTTTTATAATCCTTGTTCATAGTGTTTATATTGCTTACTGCTATTTATCATGTGTATACTGTATATTTCTTCTAAATTTGCACATTGACCTACCTCTATGCACATTTTATACACCCATGCACACGGTTTTTTCTGTTTTTTTATTTGTTGCACATTGCTTTTTGCACACTGGGTTGTACTTAGATCTTATTCTTTATTTCTATTTTTTTATTTACTTAATCTGTAATCTGTGGATACTGCTGAAGAAAATGTGAATTTCCTGCGGGATGAATAAAGTATCCACCTACCTACCTACATCGAGACGAGGCTCTAACCAGGCAACAAGCCCAGGTAACCTGCACAGGTAAGGTTAGCTTGCGGCTAACGTTTGCTAACTGACTTAACTTTAGCTTAGCCTGCTAATAAGCTACCGCTAGCTCTACCTGGTTACTTGCAGCACTCGGGGTCAAAATTAGAAAGCAGCCACGGTCTTGTGCCGGCCTGTCGACTCATGGCAAAACACCGCAAAGCGTCTCCGTGTATTTCTCACCTTAAAGAACACGGGTCAGTCTGTAAAGAGCCGGCGTTTCGATGCTGTTCAGCCAAAAATCACATTCCTCGCCAACTTCACCGCTGCCATCGTCTCGTTGTCATGGCACTGACGCTCAACGGAGAAGCCGGACGTTGCTGCGCATGAGCGGAACTGAAGCCACGCCGAGGGTCGATGGGAAATGGAGTTTTTAGAAGTGTGAAGCGCATGGCTTCTTCTCAGTGCCCTCCAGAGAAGTTTCCGTCAGACATTTGAGGTGCCACACACGCAGGCTCAATGCAAGTCAGTGGTTTTTTGCTGAAATGCGACCAGACCAGCTGATTCAACATGCTTTGTTATGAATTATTTGATGAAATGATATTTAAGTTTAAATTTGGAAAACACTGTTTGGAAGCTGCTAGATCACAGCAGTGTTACCAAGTCTTCTGCAAAACCCGCTTTTGAAGGTGTTTTTCTCCGTGATGCAGAAGTGCATGGAGGAGCATTACTATTTCAGAGGATAGTTAGACTCTTAATTTGAAAAGTGAGGGCTCGTCCGGGATTTGAACCCGGGACCTCTCGCACCCTAAGCGAGAATCATACCCCTAGACCAACGAGCCACGTACAGTACCGGCCTGACCGTCCCGTTGAGTGTGTGGTGTGAGCCACGTTGCATGAACTTTCCTGGACTGATTTTTGAAGCCCCTCTTCGTGTGATCCTGCTGTGACTGACCGCCATCTACAGGCGGCTTCATGTACTGCAGTTCACCTGTGAACACTGTGGCCATGTCTGACCCTGCGAATGCACGTTTTTGTCCCATCTGGCTGATTATAAAGGTGGTAAAGAAAAAAATTTAAATGTCATACATGTTATTGATAAATTAGCAAAAAAAAATGTTTACATGTAAATGTAAATGCAACTGAATTGATACATTCCTTCTCAAATTATAATATAATTATAATATAATTTCATTCTTTACTTGGATCCCCATCAGCTTGCAGAAAGCGGTTACTAATCCTCCTGGGGTAACACGCAAAAACAGCACCAATAAAAGCAAGCAATAATTAAATCACACTATCAATAACACAAAAACACAAACACAAGCCGAATGTAAAGATCAGTAAATAAGTAAAATAACTCTCTGTTTAATATCGATAAGGAGAATATTCCGTGTAGATTAAGCTCTATAGAGAATAGGTCTCATCATACAATTAGTTCTTGGACTTGGCACCACCAAATGACCAGTGCTCACTCGAGTATTATGTCCCTGATAAAAAAACAAAAAAACAATAGTTAGTATTTTATCATAAAAATTCATTAATAATAATGATTATAGCATAATAATATAAGTCATTTTGATAAAGATGGGAGTGATTTGATTCAAACACACGTGATCTTGATAAAATCACTCCTGTCCTTACCAGAATCAGTCAGGCTGTTATTTAAGAACAAATGTATCTGTTCATTAGACTTTTATTTCTCTTTTTTATCATTTATGTTTTCACCAACTGATTTTGTGAGCTCCATGTTTTACTGTTTGGTGTTTAAACCTCTGAAACCTGCAGACACAAATGACTCTTTCACAGACCCTCATACCGTTCAAGTCCCACATTTGCATTGTGACCGTACCTCAAAGAGTGACCATATCTAACTTATCTTTATGTATATTCTCATTTTATGTATTCAGTTTTGTCTGTGCACCCTGGTTATGTGTTAAAACTGAACAGCTATTTAAAAAATGACTGAACGAATATAAAAGAAAGCCAAATCAATTCCAAAGATAATTTGTATGAGACTGAAAGTTTGCAGTGAAAGGGACATTTGCTGCATCTTAGCACGACCTGACTAATCGATCTGCAGGAGACGGAAATTTATGGATTTCAAAACTCGCTTCCCTTCTGTATTTGTTGTCAGATGCTCAGCAGTGATGGACGGTGCCACAAACCACAAGCAAGTGCCATCACGTTTCCATTGCGCATTCTCATGCCAATTAAAAAAAAAAAAAAAACAACAACACTGCAGTCATCATTGCTCCAGGATTTAACACAGTGATATTTATATTTTCTCTTCCCTAGACATTTTTGTTAGATTTTTATTCTGGTTACCTGGCCGATACCTCTGTCTTGTAAATTATGAATGTAATATTTGCATAATGTTGCAGTTCCTGCTGATTGTCATTATTGGTTAGTACAAGTCACTAATTTCTTAATGTACTTTAAACTTGCAACTGCATGTCCTTTATCAATCCAGCCCCAACAACAACATGGCCAGTTCTGCATTTTCATCCGATGCAATCAAAGAATAAATCTGCTGCTTAAACAACCATCAAAAAAATATGTAAAATCACTCCATCCTATATATTTAGAAATATGTAAAATCAGAAAACCAGCCACATATGACATAATTCCCCATTTTATTCTCCTTTTTTTCCCATTTGAACATAAAGTCTACTATAAGAAAAGGCAACATGCAGGTGATAGCAGCACATTAAAACACAGAGAGAGAACATCCAACACACAGGGATGGTGAAGTTTTACTTTTCGCCTCTCAAAAAAAAAAAAAAAAATTATATGTATATATATATTCATATATATATTTCAGAGGTAGTGTTCAAATTGAAACACAAAATAAAAACTTGCTTGATGAGCATGAATTTTAAAACAAAAGGCCCTGAATAAAAATAAAATAGGCGCTGCATTGGGTGATTAGTGATTACTGCCATTGTAAACTGGGCCACCATTCTTTTAGTTCACATTTAAATCGGAGTGTTTTATTCCACGAGAAAAAACCTTTAAGGCATCGCCTGCTGATCACCTGATAAAGGAAATCAAGAAATATTACAAATAAAGCGATGCCTTCCACTTAAATGTAATTATTTGTGGCTTTAAAAACTCACTTTAGGCCTGCTTTTTTTAAACTTTTTTTAAAATATATATATATATATATCTGCTGCAATTACCTCACTCATATGCACTGTGGAGACGTGACTTTTTAATTTGTGTTAACTGCAGGCCTTCTGTAGAAGCTGACGTTCATTAATGCCCCTTTGTGTCATTTAAACTGGGATTTATGGGGAAAAAAAGCAGACTGCTCGTTTTGAGTCGGTCTGTGTTCAGGGAAGCTTTACAAAGCGAGTGGGTTCGGTGAAGGGTGCGTTCAATGTCACAACTGTGGAATGAAGATCAACTCCAAATGAGCAGACTGGGATAAAACCCCGTGCCACTGTGGCTCATCTGTGCAAGAATCAGTGCTTACATCCATGAATCGATACTGCCACCTGTGTAGTGGGGGTTCAGTTCCCCGATTTTTAAAAAAATAAAATAAAAAAATAAAGTGCAATTCCTCTGATCAGCTGATTCCTGAAGCCAGGCTGTTGCATGCACGGTAAGGGGAACCCCAGTCTGTCTTCAGCAGTTACAGAATCACCACCTGTCAATATCTGTATCCCAAATTAAATTAAATCTACAAATACTAGGTCCACGGTGCTTCTGCTGCTGCGTCACTGAAAAAAAAATTCTTACGTGAAATTAACATTTCCATGGCTGTTAATGTGTTGAGTCGGTTCGATAACCCTTGGACCCTTTGAAACTTGTTTAAATCCAACAATGCTACACTTTTAAATTCTTTCTGGACGTGATGAGGTTGACATCTGATGGCCAATGGGATGCCAAACTAATCTCAAGACAGTAAACGAGGTGAGATGCATGCTGGGATTAATGCAACAAAAACCACTGTGCATGCCTGTGGTTGAGAAACATTACAATATAAAAAATAATTATATGAACAATTGTAACAACAATGTGCAAATTACAGAGATGGGGACATAGTTCTTGTGAGGTTTTTTTTTCTCACTTTTGGTTATTCTTTTGTTGTTGTTTTTTTAACGTCACAGATTAGAGAGGAGATGGGAAACGAAAAGACAAAACACACCAAAACAGACCGATGCTGCTGCTGCGTCAACTTTTAAAACAGTTCGTTCAGAAGACAGAAAATGTCTTTTTTAAAAAGGCGTCAACGTGGGAGGGGGTGGGGGAGGTGGGGAGGGGTCTGACAACGGCCCGAGATATGTAGGAGTCAGGAGGCCCGATCCAGATCAGACCAGATCCAGTTTAGGAGGGAGGTCTTGCAGTCTTTTCGTCCAGGATCCTGGGCAGAAAAGGCGTCGGCTGGGTGGAGCTAGCCGGTCCGGGGGGGGGGTGGAGTTATAGAATCTTCTGGAGGATGGCGTTGGGCACTTCGAGAGTCTCGTCCCTCACCAGGACGATGTCGTACGAGTCCAGGTATTTCTCCAGACGCTCCTCCACCTGCAGGACCAGAGACAGGAGGGCTGCCAGTCACTGTTTATGCTCATCATGTGTAAAAGTGTTACACTGTATGTTGTTATTGTATGTTAACCTTTCATATGTTAACGTGTAACATTGCATGCTGACATGTTACATTATATGCTATTGTGTTACATTATTTGATAAAACTCTTACATTGTATGTTAATGTGTTACACTGTGAATAAAAGTAAACAGTCTGATACCTTCTTGTTTCCAAACTGAGCTAACTGTGTTAGTCAGATGTTTTTTTGTTGTTGTTTTTTGGCTAATTTAGCAAAGAAACTGATGTTATTCTTTTTCTGTAACTACTAGCCAGCTCTGATGGTAATTTCTGCTGAAGACTATTATAATATCCACCAGAGGGCGTTATATCTCCAGAAAGCTCTCTTGAAGGAAAAAGCTGCAATCTATTTCTCTTAATGAGAAGCCACCACCGTCTCCAGAGAGCTTTGATCATGGCGTCCTCACAGGGATTCTGTGAAAACGTCCGTGATGCTGATTTTAACCATCAAAAGGTCCTACATTTCTTCCCATGTGACGTAAACACAGCTCAAACAAGAAAATGAACACTTATGCAGACCTGAAAACACATGGAAATAGCTCCCATACTTTCTTTTTTTTTTTTTTTTTTTTCAGAAGTGCCCGTCACGTGTCTTAGCCGTACCTTATCATTGAGGAATCCGATCTTGAGCATGTTCTCCACGTTGGGCACGCCGTCGGCCATGTTGAGGTCGCCCAGCGAGTCGCCCATCAGGATGATGTTGCAGTTGTCCTTCACCTGCTTGAAGTAGTCGGTGTTGCGCAGAGCGCCGTCGTGTTTGTTGTAGACGTGGATCAGTTCGCCCTTGAAGCCCCTCAGGACGCCCTGCGAGGCGACGAGCACAAACCAAAGAACACAGTGAGTCATGATGATACAGCCGTTAGCTTACGCTGCAGACCACCACCTGAGCGTCGGCATTTAACAGGATATACGACGGGAAATACGATAACAACTGTAGCAACACCTAAGAAACCAAGAGACTGGAGTAACAGATACGAGATATGAGAAAAACAAACACTAGTATCTCAGTAATCTTTTCGATTCACCTACTAATCCACTTATTGTTTCAGACTCGTCTTCAGAGATGCTTTAAAATTCAAAATGGGTCACTGAAGTTTGCCTCAAATATTAGAAATGCAGAAACAGGACAAACCGCAAACCAGAACTCACGTTGTCGTCAAAGTCCATGAAGTTGGAGACGACCTTGATGTTGGGGTGGTAGACACTGGCCTGCTGCATGATTTCCTCCAGGATGTCGCCCAGGCCGGCGGAGAAGATGAAGACAGGCACGCTGTGTTGGTGCAGGCGGTCAAAAAACTGCTCATAGCCTTCCCTGAAAGCAGACACACAGAGAGGAAGGGGTTGGCGAGAGAAGCTGGCATCCTCCCTGTTTCCACGCTGGGCTTTATGAAGAACTCCCACACTTACATGACTGTCAAGGTCTTGTTTGGGGAAATTTAAGGACTCAAAATTGACATGTAAGGCCTCATGTTTTACTCATGAACTTGTCAAATCAGAAAACTGTCGTAAACTCGTTCAATCTAAAACAGCCGGTCAATACTAATTTGCATCTTTAAAGCACGTCCACTGATTTTCAAAAAACTTGTTAGGCCTTAAAAGTTCACTCAAATTCACGCTTATTTTCAAGGCCTGTGCAAACCCTGCTGCTGCAAACGGATCTGCACCGTGACCTCAGCCAGGACACATTTCTGCACGCGAGCCTGTACATATTTACAATATTTCTTAGTCACATTATATTCATGTGAATATGACATGAATTCATGTCATATGGTATTTAGCAAAAGTATCATCTTTCCCTACTTGGAAGTAGTGTTCATGTCAACATCCAACTCGTAATTACAACTAAGAAAGCAGTTATTATGAAAGCTCCAATAAATCAAACTAGGAGGTAAAAAACAGAGAAGTATCTAGAACATGCTGAATGGTAAATGTAAATAAATCTATATCTATACTACTTCAAGTCCTCACAAATATTAAGTAATGCTTTTTATATGAATGCCAGTCTTCCAGGTTCAGTTTCTAACCCGACTGTTCAGAATAACCAGCCATCTGTTTCACCTGGCTGTGGCTGAACTCAGAGCAGAGCATAAGAAAACAGCTTAGCGTGTACAGCGTGTTGCTGTGCTGACCTCTGTCTGTTCATCATGTGTCTGCCTGAGTGCCCTTGAGCAAACGGTCTCTGTGGATGCGGATGTGTGTTGCTACCTGAGTGCAGCGTCAGACTCCCTCACCACCTCGGGCAGCTTGTCCTTCTGTATCCTCTGTTCCACCAGCAGCGTGTGGGATTTGAAATACCTGGAAGCACACACACACACACACACACACACACACACACACCTCATTAGGGACACTGAATGCACCTTTCTGTATAATGTTTTATATGCGACCTTATATATGTACTGTATGTTGTGTATGCAAGGCTGTGAATGTATGTGTGTGTGTGTGTGTGTGTGTGTGTGTGTGTGCCTCACCATTCCACCATGAAGGGGTATTTCTCCTCCATGGTGAGGTGAGGGTCGATCTCGATGGGATAATATTTATTCTTCAGCTGCAGCAGCATCTGCCTGCCCTCCTCCGTCACCAGGTTGCAGTTCTCCACAATATCTACATACACACACACACACACACACACACACACACACACACACACAAACACAAAAAGACGGTAAAAGAACTGTAAGGTTGGCTTTCCGAGGTGAAACCTGAACACAGCTTTGTTTTGTTGTAGCTCCACAGCAGAATCGTCCAACAAGAAGCAGGAACCAGGTTTACATCATCATTCGGGACTTGAAACTTTCAAAGATATTATTTATATATGTTAAAATTAGAATCTTTTTTTTTTTTCCATTCTAACAGATTCATGTTTATGCTATATGGATATAATAATAACATATTCTGTCAGTCTGACTTTACAAAATGCAAAAGTGGTTGCATGTTGAGTAAAATTTTATTAATGCTGTCATACAAATATGGAGCATTTCAAATAACAATGCGAACGGAATTAGAGGTTTTCATTCGCCTGGTTTCCAAACCTCATGAATCACAGCGTGTCACGAGCGCTGGACCCAGGCTGCAGTTTCAGTGAACGGTTCTGTCGATGGAGCACGACTAAGCTGCACAGAGGCGAGGCTGCTTTTCTGTTGCACCAATAAGTAAAATCTCACTAAAAAAAATCTCACGTGAAACACACTCATGTGACAAGAGCATAGTGCATGATAAAAGGCTGCAGCCTGAGTCGGACGTTTAGTGTGAGGCTGATGAGGCATCTCCTGTACTCACGGTGGCAAGACGGGCAGCGCTTCCCGTTGACGGAGAACTTGCTTAACGTCATGTCGAAGTCTGTGATGATCTGCAACAGAGACACAAACGCCTCATTTAACAAGGAGGCAGCTACTGGAAAAACAGATCCTCTATGCCAGCCAGCAAGCGCATTGACACAAAGCCCATCACTAAACTATTAACAACTGAATGATGAAGTTACTATTAAACCTCTGGAGTTATTTACTGAGCCATTTGGACTGAAAAGTGAGCGAAGGCCAGACCACAGAGGCGAGGGAAAATCTATGTAAAAAAAAAAAAACTCCATTGTGGCAGATAAATGTTAATAATAAATAATATTGTAGCACATAAATGAATTATCTCCACGGGGCCAGAAAATGTAAAACTCCACTCAAGTATTAAATCAATTACTAAAGGAAAAACATTGAAGAGAAACACTTCAAAACAATTTTATAACACCTCCAACTGTAAATGTTGATATAATATTTGTAATTTCAGCGGGACATCATACTGTAAACATTGTAGGAAACTGGAGGAGAGACTGTTCACTTTTATTGCTGCACTATTTTGTCAATCAGTGTGAAATCCTCTTCTACTCCTAATAAAATAAATAAATAAATAAATAAATAAATAAATAAAAGGCAATGTGTGGTAAATTGCTGAATAAACTTCTTAAGTGCAGGTGAAACAAGTTTGTGATGGAGATGCTGAAGAGCGTCTACAACCAGCAGGTGGCGCTGTTTCACTCCAACAACAGGCAGGAGTCGCACTCTGGGAGCAGCTTTTAGGAACGACTTATGGTTTAATTATTTATTACTTATTTGTCCATTTTGGTGCATAAATAGGTTTATCTTCTAGTAAGGAAAACTGGCAAACAAGGGAAAAAAGGTTTTTCATTCATGATGACTTTAAAATGTTACACACACACACACACACAAACACACAGTACCTGTAGTTTGGAAGCTCCTCCCTTGATGAGGCCACACATGATCTGTTCGACCCGCTCGGGATCCCTCATGTGGACCGTGGTCTTCTCAAACTGAGGCATCTGGGGGGGGAGGGAGGGAGGGAGGGAGGGAGGGGGAGAGAGAGAGAGAGAGAGAGAGAGAGAGAGAGAGAGAGAGAGAGAGAGAGAGAGAGAGAGAGAGAGAGAGAGAGAGAGAGAGAGAGAGAGACATCTAACTTGTATGGTTTGTTGTCTCTGCTATATCTGGGATGTCATATCACATTTAATGAGAACAGGGATGATTTCTGCTCCATTCTATAGAGAGACAGATGCTCTTCCATCATCATCATCATCATCATCATCATCATCATTACTATCACACAAACTCCTCAGACGCTTCGGCTCTGAGATTCTCTGATCGCTCCTCAGACGGAGGGTCAGCTGGAGTTGGAGCCTCGGGACGTGGAGGAGGATAAATGTGATTTATGTGATTTTACTCCTGAAATTTTCTGCGTATAAGAAAAAGATAGGTGTAACCACACACACACACACACACACACACACACACACACACACACACACACACACACACACACACACACCACAGTGTACGTGAATTAAGTGAAGAATCAAACAGGAATGAGCCTGACTTGGTGACTGTGTGCCTGCAGTTTATTTATACACACTGTGACTCTCCCACCACCCGCC
This sequence comes from Myripristis murdjan, assembly GCF_902150065.1. NCBI lineage: Eukaryota > Metazoa > Chordata > Actinopteri > Holocentriformes > Holocentridae > Myripristis > Myripristis murdjan. The sequence goes on along the minus strand of NC_043995.1, from coordinate 31,627,688 downwards.
AGATGCCAACACACACATTTAGGTCAGTGAACAGCTGATGGCTGGAATCCACCGGAGCTGTGTAATGAGCTGAAATGACACCCAAACACGGCGATCACCCCCGGGGTGTGTGTGTGTGTGTCTGTGTGTGTGTGTGTGTGTGTGGGGCGCTGGCTCAGGAGGGGAGGGGGTGAGGAAATGAACTTCAGCTTGTAAACACTGCTGAGGACAAAATGGACCAGCGGTCGACTCCAGCCAGTCAAACCGTCCCACTTCTCCACAGAGGACGGGAATTTACTTTTTTTTCTTCTCTTTTCCTCAATAGCGATGCTCAGGGAGCAGCTGAATCCATCGCCGGGGTCGATGGTAAGCTCTGAGGCCATTTTGTTTCAACTATTCTATTTATGTCCTGTGAATGCTGCATATTTAGCAATTACTCAAATTAGCACTTATGCACACTATGCAATGTAATGAGAGGGAACACCCGTGTTACACTGTTCTGATCATTTTAATTTTGTGTTTTTTTCATTCCATGTTTGTTTTTTCATTTTTATATCTTGTTAAGAATTTTGTACTGTATTAATAAAAGTGCTAAATAAATAAAGATGTCAGAGGTTAACAGAACACCAGAGCAGCAGAAGTCCATGATGTTCCTGTTGAAAACTTTGCGGCAGCAGTTCACCACCGAGACGAGGTCAGAGCCTCTGGCCCCGCCCACAACCTGTCACAGCAGAGTGACACGTCAGCCGCGCCCGTCCCGGCGTCCGCGCCCGCTTACAGCGACACAAACCGAGGCTCGCTGCGTCTCCTCGAGGATCTGCGGTGAACACCTGCAGCGTTTACAGCAGCAACTGTGCCCTCTGGCGACCTCAAGTGGCAGATAATTGAACTGCGTGACTGAGAGCCTGAAGGACTTCACTACCCACAAGCCACCTGAGGTGATGTCAGTGAAATCAACGTGATCTTCTTCTTCCTCCGGGTGAAATGATCGCCCGCTGTCTGACTGGAACACGGTTTGTATTTCACTCGTACATGTTTGTACATTAAGACCTGTTTTTAGCCAGTGATCGCTCTGAAATGGGCCATGACTAATCTCAGACTCTAATCTCAATCTCACACAGAATCTAGAGGCCAGTGACAAGATTTTGGTGTTGGAAGCCTTGTGGTTGGTTTTATGAAGGTAAACAGTCCATGTGGGGAGAGAAAAAGGTGGAAACACAGGTAAAAAAGTCGTTTGGACCTAAAACATCTACAAAAAATATCGGTGTGCACCTATTGTCACCTATTTCATCAATTTCCTTTATGGATTAATAAAGTATCTTGATCGTGTGTCGAGAAACTTGGCCATGGCCCCCAGAAGCCGAATCATCGACGATGGGTTCTGAGTTTGGGTCACGACCGGACGTGGCGGGACATTAAAAGGTGCATTCCGCAAAACTGAGAGCTGACTGAGGTGAGGGCGGTTTACCGACAAAAACTGTGGAGCATGTATGTCATTTATTACCGAGACCATGAGAACCAAGCAGATTCAACCTTCAGATGCTGTTTATTCCATGCTTTTTTTTTTTTTGTCAGCTGAGTCTAAACAGTCCTCACATCAATGCAATTTTACATAGTGCATCCTTAACACTGCATGTAACTTCAGTCTTTGTTATTATTTAAACAGCCTGTCTGGAGGTGAACTGTTGATTTTTTTTTTTTTTTTTTTTTGGACATCAGTTGGTGTTCTCCATCTTGTTTTTTTTTTCACTGAGACGCTGAAACTGCCCAGCGAGGCTCCTGATTGGCTGAATGCGGCTCCGTCAAGACGAATTCCAGTCCAGAATCCACCAAAGCCGAGTGTGACGGTGAACAAGAAAAAGAAACTCACTCTGTTTTTTTTTCAGCGCGGCCGTTCTTTGTTGGAGAATGAACTCGTTTCTTTGCCAAGACTGAGGAAAGGCATCACTGTCAGGAGTTTATTACAAAGAATAACATGGAGAGACACAGTTAAAGAATAGTTTGGATGTGCCTCCGGGTGTTCTTGACAGACAGATGACAGAACTTGTTGGACCGCCTCACTGTTCTTATTTTTCTTAATTATTCACACCACAGAGCGCTGCAGGCAAACTAACCTCTGCTTGCATGAGACGCTCCGACGGTGCTCTAACTTGCTGTGTTTAGTCTTACATGGCTGGAGGTGTGTGTGTGTGTGTGTGTGTGTGTGTGTGTTTGGCAAGTAAGCAACTTCCTGCTGTTAAGAAACATTATTGCCTGGCTTCTGTCTTGCTGATGTTTTACAGGATAAGAGAAGACGTACAGCGAAATGAAGCTACGGCTGCAACTCATTTTCATTGGAGATTAATTAATTAATTAATCATTTAGTATATAAACTCTGAAAAATAAAGCCAAAGTCTGACAGGAGGTGATCAGAGCCCAAAGTGACGTCTTCATGTTGCCTCCTTGGTCTGACCAGCAGCCAAAAAAAGCCCAAAGTGTTCATTTTATGAAGATAATCTGAGTGATCTCAGTCAAGCTGGCGGTTGGCATTCTTACTTGATAAACGACTAAAATGCTTCACCAGTTATCAAAATTATAATCAGCTTCCTGTTGACTGAATAATGAACTGCCTGACTGTTTTGTTGGGAGGTAAAACCCGACATGTTGTCTGCAGAGTGACGGGATTCGATTTTAATCAGAGGTAACAGAATTAGATCATCCAAAGAAACTGAAAGAGTTAAGCAGTTAAATGAAAATACGTGCAGGTTTTACAGAGGCATATTTAAGACTGCTTAACGCTGCCAGGAAGCCACTTTTGGATCAATTTAAAAACCAAAATAACATCCTTCGTGTCTGGAAAAGTCCAGCACAGTTTATTAAAGCAGAGGATGAAGTTTGTAATGCTCACTCTGTTGTGGATGTGTGTGAGACACCTGTCACTCCTACATTTAGAATATTTAACGCTTTTAAAAAGGATTTGAATTCGCGTCATTTAAAGGTTTTTTAAGGAGGATTTATGCAGAAGAATATAAACACTAACCTGAGTGTGTTATGATATTACCAGGTGTGACTCTGCTCTCCTCTATCAGTAATAAGTAATCCAAACCCCCCCACTATACACACACACACACACACACACAGTAACTGGAGTAACTGTATTTTTGAATCCACTCATGAGGCGCAACCTTGACATTGCAGCACGAAGCAGGCGGGCCAAACACACACACACACACACACACACACACACACACACACACACACACAGCTCAAGGCTTTGGTGTCATGTATTTGGGATTCCACTGCACTGCAACCCGCAACCCCCCCCCCCCCCCCACCCCCCCCCCACCCACCCCCCAGTGTTATATAATCAACACCTCATATATTATTATGATCCCAGCAGATCACCCACTATAAATATTACAGAGTATATTTTTTCCTTGTTGTGTAATAAGCTCTCTCTCTCTCACACTCTCTCATACACACACACACACACACACACACACACACACACACACACACACACACACACACACACACACACACCTAGAGGAACAAGCAATCACCCATGACAGCTTCCTCAAGTTGATTTCTGCAAGTTTTCAGGAAGTTAAACCTCAAATTTTCAGACAAATAGAAACTCTGCATATTACAAATTGTGGGTTTTGTCTGCAAACACGCATGCGTGTGTGTGTGTGTGTGTGTGTGTGTGTGAGTGTGTATTGGGATGCTGGCAGTGAAACAGGCCGTCCCTGCAGAGGATCACAGAAACCTGCAGATGAAACGCATGGAAATGAGGAAGAGGGCGGCTGTTTCCCCGACAGCAGCCACATCACAGACATACAGAGTCATGTGACTAAATAAAACTATATCATGAAAAATAAACTAAACAATAAACTAAATAATATGAATAATTAGACGAAGGTCTGGCTGTGTTAGATTCCTATGCTTTCATCTTGCTTTTCAATGTTTGGCTGATGCTCTCTGCAGCAGAATTAGCTTCAATTCCTTAGATTAGCACGATTACAAATAACCGATAGTGAGGTCAGAGGTCAGAGGTCACGGCAGCTTGACAGCAGAGGGAGAAGAGCCTGTCGTCTTTATCTGAACTAAAACAGCACAACTCTGATAATAATAAAAAAAAAAAAAATGAGTTTCTGTTTGTCTTTTAGAGCTCTTACTGATTCTCAACAACTTTTTATACCTGATAGGTGACAGACATACTTGTACACACAGTTACACACACATATACACACATCTAAACATAAACACACACACACACACACACACATACACACACACACACACACACACACACACACACAGGCTTACCTCTGCTCTGCTGTCTTGACCAAAACGAGTGAGGAAAACATTCTCCGGCTGCCGAGAGCTTTTATAGCCTCAGAGACACAGGAGGGGGGAGGGTGACACCACATAACCCCACCCACTGCTGGAGGGGCCAGCACACACACACACACACACACACACACACACACACACACACAGTAACAATTTCAGCTGACACACACATACACACACACACAGAATAAGTGGTATTTGCATTTTTCCACCTGGACCGAGAGACAGGATTTCAATATTTCCAGCCATACGGTCATATATCAGATACACAAGCGCACACACACACACACACACACACACACACACACACAGAGAGAGAGAGAGTTCAATATAAATAGATGTGGAATGGTGTGGAAGGGCCAGTGAAGAAAAGGAGACATGTAAGCCTCGGTCCAGTAACATGACCTTCGACCCCCGGGAGAGCCTTACAATCAATCAGAGGGACGGACTCATTACTGCTGAGCACACACATTCACACACACACACACACACACACACACACACACACACACACACACACACACACACACACACACACACACACACACACACACACACACACACACACACACACAGCTAATAGGCAAGCATCACATTTCCACAAACATACACACACACACCTATTTACAGTCTCTCATTATCTTTCTGCTGCTGCTGGAAAAATTTGGTTTCTTATGCATGTTCACTCACTCACCCACACACACACACACACACACACACACACACACACACATGTACACACACACTTGGTAGACATGTGTGCATGCTAAGACTAATGCAGTGCTTTTTCATCTTTGTGGTTGTGCCCAGACTTGTGTGTAATTATTTTTGTTAGTCACATGTGCACACACACACACACACACACACACACACAAACACACACACAGCAGTGAAATACCATACATACAGGTAATGCAGCTGCATTGGGACCCGTGCTATTTAACTACTCTCTGCTCCCTGGTGTCTCATACTTTCACCAAATAACTGACAATCCAGCAGTTTTATCGACTCATACGTCAATATTACATTTCTAAATTCAATTTAAATAAAGAATAACGGGTGAAAAATGTGCAAAGTGTGCCCGTGCAGAATTTGGGGTTATGGTAATTATGGACATGCGTGCTGCTGCAAAGAAAAATGCACACAGCAGAGTGAGAAAGAAAGAGCAACGCAAACACAAAATCAGGTTTTAGGAGAGAAAACTCCAAGAAGCATCTGAGAAAAAAAAAAAAAAAAAAAAAAAAAGCAAAGCATCCAGAAAACAGTCAGTTTCTTCAAAAAAGAAAGACGAGATAGGAAGAGCTCGCTGTTCCGCCGAGCGAAAGCCGAATAAGACGGCCGCTAATGCTCGCTAAGTCCCAGAGAGCCTCGGCTGGAAGCAGAATTACTCCTGATTTAGTTGATTAATACTCAACTCACACACGCAGGGCCTACACACTACACACTGCTGCCAATGTGCAGACGCAACGGAACCACACACACACACACACACACGCGTGTAATGATCCAACCTGTCCTGAGTCTGTTGAGCGTTTCATGGTTTCACAGCTAAGACAAGAAGTCAAGCACACACGGACGAGTTTATGTCTTGAAACTACACAAAGAAACCTGGACGTCCTGACCTTCATTGGGCCCACAGCTCCTCAAACAGCCTCACAGTCTTATGAAGGTGAAGGTTGTGTTTGTGGACTCGAGCGGTGTGTTCAACACCATCCAGCCCTGCATGTGAGTGTGCAGACTGGTGGGTTACTGATGGGTTGGGGTTACCCAAGGCTCATTCTATGGATCAATGACTTCCTCCTGAATCGTACCCAGCAGGTCAGATTCAACACAGTCTCAGTGCTTTAAATACAAGGGCCCCCAGGAACCTGATTTAATGAGGCTGCAACAAGTTTATGTGACTAAAACGGTCACAGAAATGGTCATAGGTTTTAGAAGTGGCAGAGGAGACGTCCCGCTCACCTCCTCACTGCAAAAACGCAAAATCTTACCAAGATTATTTGTCTTATTTCAAGTCAAAAATGTCTTATTTCTAGTCAAAATATCTTATTACACTTAAAATAAGACACAATCACCTCAGAAGTAAATTGTTTTTAGACCATTTTCACTTGTTTCAAGTGAAATTTCACTTGAAACAAGCAAATTTTCACTTGTTTCAAGCAAATTTTCAATTGAAACAAGAGACAACTGTCTAAAAACAAGTTACTTCTGAGGTGATCATGTCTTATTTTAAGTGTAATGAGATATTTTGACTAGAAATAAGACATTTTTGACTTGAAATAAGACAAATAATCTTGGTAAGATTTTGAGTTTTTGCAGTGTGTCAATACCGTGCCACTGAAAGAGTGACCACTTACAAACACGTTGGATGGGACAAAGCTCGATGACCGACTGTTCAGTCAATGTGCCGCTGGGAGGGTGGAAAAACTGCAACGGGGAATGTTCTGCTTACAATAAAACTGCACGGTTTTATCGTCGGTCTTCATGCCTTGCAGCTGTTTTACAAGGCGGTGCAACAGAGCATCTTGAGTCTGATTTGTGTGTTTGACATCATGCACAACCGAGACCGAGACAGCAAACTGTCAGAGCGAGAGAGAGAGCGATTCAAATGATGCAAAGGAAAATAAGAGCAACCGGGTTAACCAAGTAATCCTGATGTGACACCTGTAAGCTGCAATAGAGTTTATTAGTTGATTCTAATGCTGATACAGCGTTTGATTCTCAGGGATCATGTGGCCCCACCATTTATGTAGTATTTCTCTGTCTCTACACCACTGTGTGTGTGTGTGTGTGTGTCAGTGCATGCTAGAGCGAGGGTGCCTGGAAATGCTCTCTCTGTGTGTGTGCATGTGCATATGTGTATGTGTGTGTGTGTGTGTGTGTGTGTAAGGGGATGGAAGGGGGACAACATACTGTAGAGTTGTATCTACATCTGATTTTATGACTTTTGCGTACATCTGCACCTTGGCCTCCCAAATTTGCCTATCTGCGGTAGTAAAGTTCACCTTGACCCTGACCGTGACAACAGGCACGTGGTTGAGGGGAAAAAAGAAAAAAAAAACATGGACAAGACTAGAAAAGTAAAGGACTAAATGCTACACTATGTACTGAGCAAAACTCGGCACACTCAGCAGCTAATTGTACTGTCACTTTTCAAAATACAAAATAAATGACTGTATGATTCACATGTAAAACAGTACAGTAGAGAAAATACACCATACAACTCCCAAAACCTTTAGCTTTCTCTCTGCATCTGCTCTGTATTCTGTCGACTTTCTCCATCAAGGTGGGTTTTATAAACTCCTCCACAACACACAACACACCTCCTGGGGTTTTTCACCCACAGCTACAACGACTGTTAAAGCTCATTTCCACTATAAAGAGCTGTGCCGTGAAGGGCTGTGCCGGGCTGAGCCCAGCACAGCCCTGTTTGGCCTTTGAGTGTTTCCATTGCTTATGGTACCAGCGGGTCGGCATCATAGAATTATGACGTTGTTATGGTAACAAGAGGAGCTGTCAGTTGTTAGCCTACATTAGCTTTTTGCCACTTTTTTTAATGGACAAAATCTTGTTTGAATAAAAAAGCCACCGGTCAGCGTCAGGCGGGTCGGCCGCGGCACCAGTCGGCATCAGGCGGGCTGGTCGCGACACCGGTCGGCGGGTCGGCCGCGGCCCCGGTCGGCGTCAGGCGGGTTAGGGCCGGCCCGCTTGACGCCGACCAGTGCTGCGGCCAGCATGCTTGACGCCGACCGGGGCCGCGGCCGTCCCGCCGACCGGTGTCGCGACCAGCCCGCCTGACGCCGACCGGGGCCGCGGCCGACCCGCCTGATGCCATCATCATCATCTTCACTGATGCTCTGCCATCTGGGCTTAGTGGTCACATTTCCATTTCCATTTGTAAGAAAAATGTAAACTAGGCTACACAACAGAAAAACCCAACAAAAAACTCAGCAAGCAAATCAATTTCTTCCATAATCTCTCCAGAAACTAATGTTTATAAATAATAGCCCACTGGCTGAGGGTTTAATGGTTGACACTTGTCACTTGTCAGTTTGTAGCAGCCTGGTTAACTGACATTCTAACGGACCAATCACGAAGGAGATCATATTTAGGCCCGCCTCCGCGGCCCCGTTCTAACCGGGCCAGCACCAGATGTCAAACCGGGCTGAAATCTTTCACGGTTGGTTCCCGGAACCAAGCGGGCTGCTGGAGTGGGAATGAATGCGGAACCGTGAATTTCACGGCACGGCACGGCACTATAGTGGAAAAACGCTATTACTGTGCACAAAAAAATATTACGCTGTTAGGCCCAGTAATGTACAAGATTCGCTGCGGACACACACACACACACACACACACGACCAAAAGCACTCCTCCAGGCAGAGATAACCGAAAGGTGCTGCCCCCTTTGTAACAGGAACGTCGAGCACCTACAGTCAACAAAGGCTGGACCAGGGTCAACACGCTCCCCGGGCGTTGAGCCAATAGAAAAGTGACAGAGGGAAACACACACAGTTTGTGTTGCTGCTTAAACAGACCAGTTGCTGACCAAAAGGTCACCGGGTCAACCTCATCAACAGCCTAAGTCTCATGTTGAAGTGCCTTCGAGCAAGAAACTGAAGCGCCACCTGCTAACTCTGGATATCAAGTCGTAAAAACGCCTGAAACCCAAAGGTACAGGAATATCTGGGGCTTTTATTCAAACGAATTTCACATTAAAGATCCAACCAGAACACAGCTCCTTCTTTATTCCTCCCGCCCCCGTTTGATTGACAGCCATGATCATGAAGGACAGGAGCTGTTAGACAGAAATCCACCATTTTCCTCTGGATTATTGCACCAAGCTAACGTTCTGTCAGAAGAGGCTTCAGTCTCATGGAGCTGAGCCTCTTTTTTTTGAACTCTCTCTCATCCCCTCTGCTGTCCTGGTCGTGTGCTTTTTCCACTTTGGTGTTCTTTTAAGGAGTTCTGTTGAAGTTCTTAGACTCTTGTGTTTCCCCCTGGACTCTGTGTTTATGGTCTTTTTTGTGTTGAATTTATGGATTTTTGTTGACATCATGTGTTTCCACCTTGACTCTGTTTATGGACTTTTCTGTTTGAGTTTCTGTTCCTGCAACGTCAAATCTCTGGACTCGGATTGGCGGCGTTCCTCGAACAACACTGAGCTAATTTCCGGGAAATAAAAACATCTTCTCCCCTCTCAGCTTGTAGTTCCACCAGATTATGATCATCATTAAAAGTTTATTTCTATGCCTTTTCCAAAACTTTAGGCATGTTTCATCATTTTCTAAGACATGTCCAGGCCTGGAAAACACATTTTTGCAAATTCCATGATTTCTCCAGGATTGTCCCGAGTGCAGAAGCCGTGAGCACCGCCCGGCGTTCGACCTCTCTTCAACACGGCTTCGGCTATTGTTAACATCTGACCGCTTTGTCCCCAGTGGCCCTTCATGCCAGCTGGAACGCTGCGTCGCATACCGAGCCTCCCAGAGCCAGGCCCACAGCGCCTCATGACATCTGACCACAACGACGACAATTCAACATTCAAAAAAAGGCGCAGACCGCCAAAAACGCTGTTGAGATTTAAGAGAACGGGGTCTCTTCTCCCCATTTTCCTGCATCTTCCTCTTCGTCTTGTTCCAGCTGTTGGCTCCTGTCTCAAATCCTCTCTGCTCTTCCCTCCTTATCTGACGCCTCGCTATCACACCACACATCACTCGAGGGACAAGGGACAATAATGTTTTGTCGTCCGTTTGCTGTGGTTTTGAATCTTGACCTACTTACTATCAGTTGTTGTGACGTGGATCTAGGAATAGCTGTTGTACTCGTCTGAAATCCCTACGGGCGATCCTTTATCTTGCCTTTTTTTTTCCTTCTTAACTTGTTTTTATCTTTTTTAATCAGCTGTAAGCGCCACTGAACTAAATGAAACAGGGTTCTCGGTGCGTCCTCCAGCAAAATGCAGCTGAATCAGGCGCTCCTCGGCAGAAGGACAGCAAACTAAAAGAGAGAAAAAAGGGGGACCGGAGCACTCTGATTAACTTACAGCTTCTGGTGCAAACAGACTAGCGTTTGGACACTTCTGTGTTTTCACCAGAGTCAAAGTGGCAATGAACTAAAACCTAACACCAGACCTGAGCCTGAAGCTTTAAAAAAAAAAGTGGTGAAACCTCAGATGTAGGTCAGTAATCCAATCCTCTCTCTCTCTCTCTGGCCCTGAATGCCGCTGCCCGCTCCGGTCTATGTTTGCTTGTTCTTCACTCCTGTTTGGAAAGAACAGAAACCGAAGCGCCCTTAAGAAAACAAGACTCCACCCGGTTTACACAAGGCCCCTTCAACCTCGGCACGTGAAAGAGGAATAAGAGGGATATTCCTTGAACAAGCTCATTCTTTCACAAGAATTTACCCAAAGGTGCAAATCGCGTCTGAGCTCCTTGTGATCCAACCGTGAGATTGTAAAAGTCAAAAACGCCTCAATTACAAGATCGGCAACATTACAAGTCTAAGGTCAGAGCCACATCAGCCGGACAGTATTCCTGTGACCGTCATGCGCTCAGGAAAGACGCTCAAGCAAACTACAGAAGTAAAGAGGAGGGCGAAGGGGATTGTTGGGTGGAAACAGATCTGCACATGTGAGAGCAGCTTAAAGTCCTGGAGGCAAATGAGGCTTTGCAAGTTGCTACAAAATACAGTCAAAGTGAATCAGACCCTGAGGGGGAAAAAAAAAAACAGATTACGGTCCCACACGCTAACGTCTGTAACAGCTGTCAAATTGCCCCCCTTCGGCGTCCGCCCAGCATTCCTTTGAAATCCCACTTGAGTTCCTCATGTCTCAACACGGGCCGGGGCTGGGCTGAGGTCGCCTTGACCCGGCACTGGCCTGCGGGGGTCAAAGGTCACTGCGGACAAAGTGCAGGAACGTGCTGAGCGGATCACAGGTATGTTACAAGCTGCTGTGTCTCAGTCCCGCTGACCGTCTCCGAGGCTGCAGATGACAGAACGCCGGCATGCGGCTCGAAATCTGACCGTTCACCTCAACTGACTGTGCCGTTGTGCTCTTGAGCAATCACTGAATCCTACTGGTGCTGTTATCCGCACGGCAAATCCACACTGTTAATAATGTTACTGCTTCTATTGCTACTGCCAAAGCTACTGGTGTTAATACTACAACTACTACTAGCAGCCCTATGCTACTAGTATTGTCACTACTTACACAACTACACAATTCACTTAAATTTGTTGAATTAATTTTTTTATTACTGAATTGATTTAAAGTAAAGATACTGGTATCATATGAACCTAGAAGACCTAAGGAATCTGCTGGTGCCAAATATGTCATGTTAGGTTGTTGCAATGAGACTAAATATTGCAACAAGTAAATTTTGGCGAAGGGAAAAACTGGCATGTCTGTTTCCAGCGGGGTCCCTTGACCTCTGACCTCCAGATGTGTGAATGAAAATGGGCTCTCTCCCCTTCGCAGCCACGCCCACCTTCTGCTAATCCCATGCAGTTTGGGCCCCAAAGCCTGCAGTCCACATGTGTTCTTGTGGCCTGTTGTAAAATGGTGTGTTTGTGCAGACTGGGGCCTAAACAGTCTTGTGGCACTTTTCCACAAGACTCGACTCGGCTCGACTCTACTCGGTTTGAGAGCTTTTGCATTAGGTGGTAGTACCTGGTAGCAGATACTATTTTGGGACCTACTCAGCCGGGGTTCCAAGCGAGATGAGTCGAGCTGAGTCGAGCCGAAATGTGACTTAAACGCCGTGCAGGCCACTGATTCGACGGGGAGGGGCGATGACACATGAGAGCAACTCCTGCACGAAAACCAAACCCAGCATTAAAAAAAAACAAAAAAAAAAAAAACGGCAACAGCGACCGTGCGCATTGATCATCACTGAAGTTGGCAAAGTCGGAAAATGGCAAGCAAACCGGTAACGCAGTCAAATGAGGAGGTGGAGACTTTTCTGTGCTTGGTGGCGGCCCAAAGAGTCCAGAGGGAGCTGGACGGTGCGCCACCTTGCTATGACGACTCCACCCACGGCGAGGTGTTACTCAATTGTAATGGAAAACCACCGAAACCGTGTCGAGGCGAGTGGAGTCGAGCCGAGTAGGTACTAGTGGAAAAGGGGCATTGGAGCTGCATCAGTTGGCTTTGGCTGGAAAGCTGAGACTCTTGTGGATTCAATGAGCCACATTTGATTCCTGTGTGATGATGTTGGCCCCCATAGCAGCCATTTCACTGCAGGCAGAGACTTTTGTCAAACTGGACGTCGTTGTAGAAAATGACCTCTAGTGACCTTTAAGACAATCAGAACTTAAGAATTGCAATACATGTTGAATCGGCATCCAAATATTTGCATCAAATCAGGAGATAAATACATCGTCCTGGTCCTAAGACTAACGACAACAATAAAAATTAGTAGGCTACCACTTCAACTGCTACTACAGCTACTAGGACTACTACAATACTTACTTCTACCACTTCCACTTGACTTAGCCAAAATTTACAACAAGTACCACTGCTACTGAACTAATATTTCCTCATACCAGAAAAACTACTACATTACTACAGGCTGTAATAACACATCACTGTGACCATGCGGCCTCAGACGAACATGATGGCATGATATCGGTTTCCTCTAACCCCACCCAACCGGTGAGCCGTGGTGGCGTCGTCATGGCAACAGCCGTCTGCTGGGCTGCAGATAAAGCAGCCGGGCCACTGAGGGGAAACAGCGCTCGGCACAGTCCAACAGGTCGACCGACACCACAAGTTGGTTTTCCAGTTTGGGGGATAAAAAACTGTAACTTGCTTGTCTGCACTCGGTGACACGAGGCTTTCCAGGAACCAGTGTGGGCCTCGTTAGGCAGGCAGGAAAAATAATGAGACCACTTCTTGCTCAATTAAAAAGTCATGTCTTTACCACTGGGACGGGTATCAGCATTCAAAAGCTTTGTGCTGAAAACTGTCAGGTTTAATAATTAAAAGGTACCGTTGTTATGCGTGGCTGCTTTGCCCGGTGTGTAACTGTGCACCAGGTGGGCGTGGCCGTCTGACTGCCTCTCCCTGGCTCTTTACCTGTTCCTTCTGCAGGTGTGTGTATCTGATTGCAGTTATGCACCCATTGCGTTTCTTTTTTGGAGTTTGGGGTTTTGTTTTGAGGTGGGTCTGAACAGCCCGTTGCGACGTTGACCCAGTTTTTTCCTCGTTTTTGTTCTGTTTGGCCGAGATCTCCAAACACTTTCTATTTATTTTCTTCTGCACTTTGAGTATTCTTCTCTTTCTCTTAATGAATACTTGGTTGTTGTTTTTTTTTTGATAGGTTGGAGGTTATGGCGACCTTTTATATATATTTCGGTCTCCCAGTTGAGCCATAGGCATATCTGGGGGCTCGTCCTATGACTTAAATAAAAACTTTAGAAGAAACTGAACTGTTTAAACTGTTTTAATTTTTATTTAACCCCGATAAAAGCCATGCTCCACAATACATTCAAACACATTTCTCTTCTTTTTTTTTTTTTTTTTTTTTTTAAACAAGGCTGTAATGCTGTTATGTCTCAATTGTTTATGATTACACCATGCAGCCTGTTTTCTGGGTGAGGCTGTGTTGGATAATCAGCTGTTCCACATGATAAACAGCCAAAATATATCATGGCATCCTGCGAAGCTATCTGCTGCGTGTCAGCCTCGGTGCTGTTATCTGCAGGGCACTGAGCCCCGTGCAGCTGTCACGTCAAGACCCCGTCTCACCCAAAATAATCCATGTGTTACCACAGTCTGCACTGATTAGGATTTCACACTTTTGTACCGTCACATTTAGGCCGGCGCGGTCGTCACTCATGAGCGTGTCTGCAGATAGCAAATCAGAACAGGCTGAACTGCCGGCTTTCAGCCTCTCTTGTCCTTTTCTACTTTGATGGAGACCCACGTCTGTGAGTTAAAAGTTTATCTGATTGCTCTTCTCAGATTCTTCTCACTTGCTTTCTACAAATTCAGTTTCCAAGAAACTGAACTCTACTACCAGTGCTACTAACCAGAAATGAGTTATGCCAATAAAATGAAGCTCAATACAATGTCATCACAAAGATACACCAATCAATGTGTGAATTACAAATGTAAATTACTGCAATAAACTGAGAGGTGCTAATGCCTGACAGTTATAAAAACATAGACCCGTCGTCTTATTTTGCAAAGAAGCCACATTCATGGTGTAAGCCAAACCATGCAGATGACAGTCAGGCTCTGTGGAGACGAGGGAAGTGCTGCTCTGCTACGCCCTCTGGAGGTCAACAGGGTGAAACACCTCAGCAGCCTCAGCAGGGCCGGCAGTGAACTGTTTGCTGTGGTTGTCTGAAGGGGTCAAACGAAAATGGCGACAGTTGCTGACATCAGTGGGGCCGTCAAGTCCTTTGTACAATCCATCTGTCAAATTCATCGTCCATAAAGTTTATAAAATCCTTGAAATTGCCTTCTAGCTGCAAAGCAAAGGAAATGTTTTGCAGCGGCAGTGATTCACTTAAAAGTGGATGCTCAAACCATCAAAGCGTGACTCCATGAACAGCCAGGGAGCCTCAACCTGCTCCCTCACTGGAAACCACTAGTTCATCAATCCGGGCGTGATGGAAATCCTTAATAAATAAATCTACTCACGGTTATTTCCACTGTTGATTAAGTGTGCATTTTTTAAATTAACTGATTAATCATTTTGATTATTGAATGTCAACAGCAGTGAAAAATACTCATCACAACTTAGCGGAGCGACAACAACACCCCCAAAGGTTTTGTTTAATATGAAGTGACACGGAGAAGACGAACACATCAGAGCATTTGTCCAGTATTTTTATGTGATAAATAACAATTACCGGATTTCCAAAACTGTAATGATTGATGATCGCAGCACTAAAATTCACAAACATCCACGTGACACCTCGAGGTGAGAGTTGGAAAAAAGGCCAACAAATCCCTCATCGGCCATGAGTGCATGTTGGTAAAACCATCATCCTCATCCTCGGTTCAACAACAAAGCGCAGCCACAAGCAGACGACTGAAAACGACTGAAATGTCAGACTTCCAGGAAGCAGTTTGCATAATCACAGCCTTGGTGAAGAAAAGGCCGCCTGTGCAATAGAAACGCATCAAAGGAATGTGACAATAACGAAGACCCATATGCGGCAAAACTCTTCAAAATAAAGCTTTTTACTGCTGAAAATGGCCCTGCTGTAACATTCTTCTACTTGACTTTTTGTGCCTTTGGAAAAAAACAAAGCAGAGCAGAGCATCACTGCTGCGTGCCTGCAGCAACCACAGCTCTGCTGTGGAACGAAAAAACAACAATTAGCAAAAACTTTGGTGCCCAGCAATGAAAGAAAAGAATTTACACTCGCATTTTTAGTGGCACCCGCTTATTTTGTTAAATTATAGAGACAGCGTTTATGAGGACTTGATTTTATTTAACCTTTATTTAACAAGTCCCACTGAGAATAATAACATATTAATAATGATAAAATCTCTTTCATGGGAGACCTTACCAAGAAAGGCAGCAGCTCCAATGAAAAAAACAGCAGTTTCATAAAGGAACACACACACACACACACACACACACACACACACACACACACAGTAAAGCCGTATGGGAACACAACAGCCTCCAGAACACGACAGGAACAAAGTAATGAAATGACTTTGTACTTATCCAGTGGCATCATAACAATGCTGTGTCCAATTCTCTGATTGTTCATTTAAAGGTATTCCATCTGTCTATATATGTATTAATCTTCTGCCCAGTTCGCAGGAGAAAATGTTGGCATATTATTTTTCTGCAAACACAAGATATGATCAAATGTCCACGGTTTCAAATTTCGTGGCGGCAAAAACTGCAGTCGAGAACCCAAACATCAGCTGTGTTTGTTCTTAGCCAGCTAATGTTAGGCAGCTAATATCAGCGAACATTTTCTAAAAAACATTTCCTAACGTTAACCACGACAACAAGCCTTTTCCTAACCTTAACCAGGTGGGTTTGGTGCCTAATGAGCTGAATGTTGACGGTCATGTGACGTCCAACACATTGACTGTAAGTTTAAATGTTGATATGCAACGTGTTTTTGGTTCAGAAACATTTCAGTGTGTGTGTGTTGGTTTGCAGAAACGTAAAACGGGCAACATTTCATGGCGGTGACTCTGTATGGTTGTTACTTGTGCGGAGCTTCATCCTGGACCCCTGCGTGAGCGGCAGCAGCAGGACGGGAACACGATGTGAGCTGCATGATCATGTCAGACCAGCCAACGGTTTAACCCGGAGCTTTACGGTCAGTGTGGCCCGTCTGAGTGCACCGAGCAGACCCATGTGTCCAACACCACCAGCATCCAGAGCAGCTCCAAACCCAGCAGCCACAACGCTCTTTCAGCATTCAGAACAGTCCAACTTGTAAAACGCAGCTTTTTAACAACATGTTGCACATTATCAATTAAAATGCCGAGGTATTTACGTTTTCCTACACTTACCACGACCACCACGGGGACGCGCTGCAGACGAGGACATAAACGTAAACTTTTCAGGATTTGGGGTTTCCAACTTCCCATCCACCTATCTAGGTGCAAATTTTGAATTTGCCCATAACAACATGTGCATGGAAACACTGGACTTTTTCCAAAAGCATATAAAGTTACAGTTTATTCTAAGAAATAATGTAAAGCAGTGCATGGGCTCTTGTTACCCAGCAGGTTAATCATATCACTCCATCTTCTGAAATGTTTGGTGACAAACTTTGACTGGGTAATTACCTATAAACATAAATTTTTCAAAATCATCTGCATAATGTAGTTTACTGAAGTGTGCATTGGTTTGCATTTTCTTCTGCCGAATTAAAAAAAAAAAAATTGTGCTAAAAATATGCACAAAATCTGGACGGGGAAACAGTCGGCGTGAGACAGAACACTAAAAGCCTCAGTTACAGTTTTTTTTTTTTCTCCTCTTCTTTTCCGCAGCACCAGAAGCAACAACAAAAACACATGCCTGTGAGGTTGGCAGCAGATGTTTGTGCCTCTTCCAAAGAGTCAGGCATCATCAAAAGCAGATGTCACAAGTTTCCATGTTTGAGTCTGAATGGCAAAAATAAATAAATTAATTAATTAATTAATAACTGCTGCTTGTCCAGCAGCCACAGAGGCTCTGACATCCACTAAAAAATAAATAAATAAATAAATAAAATCTCACCATCCAGTTTCCTCAGTTTTTAGGACAGGACGCGACTTATAAACGACACAACAGCTGTTTATCTGTACCTTGAATTTGTGTGGCTGTAATCTCCACAGAGCAAATCGTCTCTCAGGTTCAACAAACAGTTTTTACAACCACGCCCAGAGCTGCAGGGCTGGAAAAGACTCATAAAATATGTTGGACATGCTTACTTGAGCAGAAGTTAGTTTTTAGAAGCGAGAACAGATCTGCCTGTTAGTATCAATATCAGGCTTTATGAGTGTAAGATGGTTGCTATTGGCATCAACTTTTTTATATAAAACCATATCAGTGCATCCACACTAATCCCTGAAAATGACCTGCAGCTGCAAACTTCAACATTTCGCTCGAGTTTGTGGGACTTCACAAGGTCACGTCGCTTTAACAGGCTGACAAGGCCGGCAGCTGCTGATCAGGCAGATTTCACTGAGAATAAACACAAAGAAACTCCCTGCAGCTGACCTCAACGGCTTTAATTCATTTTGTTTATGAATCTAAATCACATCCTGCAGTTTAGGAAAAAAAAAACAACAACAGAAAAACATAGAAATGTGACGCTGACTTCATGGTGTGAACGCCGGCGGCACCGACATGCAAGAAAACTGAATTCATGAGAAAATCAGTGGCAAATTTCTTACCAAGACCCAGAGATGAACTGATATCAACAACACGCAGGACACACTGCCACGGTGAAGACAGCACTGACAGTTTCTCTTTTCTCACAAAAATGTTGTTTTAAACTACAATTCATATTGTACAGAAAGATGATTCAGCTCGGGTGTTTGAAGTCCTAGTCCAATGGAAAATCAATGGATTATAATTTTATAAGATTGAAGGTTTTGGTCATTTATGCTATAAAAATGACATTGTCTTATTCCAGCTCTGCTAAAATCACTAAGATGCTCAGGCTGTCCTCCTTTTCTTCATTCATATCTTTAGAAAATTAATGCTAACTGGTCAGACTAAGAAAGACATCAATTTGGGCTCTGATCACTTCCCGTCAGACGTTGGCTTTTTTTTTCCCCCCCACACCTTAAAACAGCACATAATCAATCTATTAACTGAAAAAAATAACTGAAATTAAATGAAAATGAATGTAATCATTGGTTGCCACCCTGAGCCAAACCTACCATGACAGCCCTTTATCAGACAGAGATAAGCCTGGCTTTAGACACACACACACACACCTACTTGTGATGCAAAACATGAGTCACCTGAACCTACTTCTTCATTGCACAACTGTACATAACTTACAACATATCTCTTATTTTTAATTGTTTGTATATTTGCCTGGTGTTGTATTGGAGTTTTTTGTTTTGTAGTACTTTTTACTGTAGTTTATATTTGTGTTGTACTATATAGTATTTTTAATCCAAAATAAGAGCGCAGAGGAACAGAGGAAGAGGATGTGGAGGAGACTCAAGCTGCCGTCTGTCTGCTCTGGACAGATGAGCTCACACCTGGTTACGTCAGCCAGGTGTGTGTTCAGTGTTTTACTGTGTGAGTGTGTGTATGTGTGTGTATCGGCTCACATGCAAAACCTTCATCACGCTGAACTGCATCACGAAGCAGGATGAACTCTGTCCATCCTCTGTCCAAAAATGATCTGCGTTTCTGCCGCACTGTTCGACTCTACTGACTAGTCGAAGCCTTTTACACCCAGTACGTTTACATGCTCACTCATTTTCCACTTTTATTCTGAATAGGACGATATTACAAATTTGATCCGGGTCATGCAAACAGGATATTCCACCTGGATCTTCCCAATTCCAGATGTGCGATTTTCCGATTAATACATTCAGGTCAAACCAGGCAGTCAACAGTCTGCAAGGCTGCACAGGCAGAGATGCCTTCCCAAAATAAAAGCACACATTACTGGTCAGACAGAGAAACACGCCCCCACACCTACTTTTCCACACAATAAAAGCCCTGGATATCAATAGGTTTTTGGATACAAATAAACATAACACCGATGCTGGACGTTGAAAATGCAGTGACTTCACAAAGTATTTTATTGATCAGAACGGGCATCTCCCATGTGCATATGTCGATAACGATATGATAAGGAGATATTGCTCAGCTCTAATTGCAGGCATCATAAAAGTAAACTTTATGTCAGAACAGACTGTAATGTATTATTTTAGATTGGACCTCATGAAGTGGTTAGTAGTATGGGTTTGTTACTGTTGTCCATATGTGTATAAATCTATATTTCTGGACAATTGTAGCTTCATGAATGGTCATACGTCTCATCATATTGTCTGGTTGTATTGTGTATGAATTTTATTTTATTTTATTTTTTTGTTATTGCAGAACTCAGGAAGTCCATGTTGTTCAGCTGGTTGTTGCTGAACTGGTTTGACTGACTTGTTTTCACCACATTACATAAACCTGCAGCCAGTTCAGCCTCCAGCCGCGGAAACACACACACACACACACACACACACACACACACACACACTTCACTCCTCTCTGCTGTAGCATGTTAGCTCGTGACCTCTAAACAGCCGCTGCTAGTTCGGTGAAAACCCGCGCATGCGCAGAGCCACACGGAGCCGCTGTTGCTCGTAAAGCTCGCCGAATACGCTACGCAACTTCCGGTCACCCGTTTTCAAAATTAAAGCGTGTGATGCAATCAGCGCGGAGCATTGGTATAACAAGCGGGCCGTGAACAACAGAGAAAACACTGAAATGAATGCGATAAAATTAACTACACATTACATTAAACTAAGGGTTAAATAGAGCCTGAAACAAGTGACAAGCGGAAAAGTTTTACGCCTTTACTTTGAAGGCGCGTCGCCACCAACATCCGGCGTCGCCCCGTACCGCGCGCCGGTAACTTGACGCGGTTCCGCTGCTACTCACCATCTCGATGATCCGTGTTTTCTTGCCCGCGCGCTTCTTCTTGGCGACGATGTACTGCGCGAGCACCACGCCGCCGAACAGCGCGCAGACGCTCGCGCTGGCCGCCGCTCCCACCTTCACCACTGCCGTCCGGTCCATGGCGCGCGCTGCTCCGCCAGAGACACGCGGCCGACAGAGAGAGAGACAGAAAGGCCCGGCCGCCCTATGGCAACACGGCCCCGCCCCGCCCCGTGCGCCCGGAGCCCCACCACAGAGATCCTCTATGCTGAACAGGAACACTCACTCTGGAGTGTGGGAAGGAAACAAAGCTCCGCCTACCGGGATGCAAAAAGTTATTAAAAAAAAAAAAAAAAACAAGTAAAAAGTGACTCATAAATAACAAAATAAACAAGAAACAATTAAAAAACTACCAGAAAATGACTTGACAATTAGCAAAATATTAATTTTAAAAAAAAATTACAAAGAGGTAACCTGAAAATTATCCATAAATTGACCAGAAAATTTGCCAAAAAAAATATAGAAAAAAAACTACGAGAAAAATGTAAGAAAACTAGATTAAACTACAACACAACAACAACAAAGTTAAAAAAAAAAAAAAAAAAAAAAAATTAGAGGGTTAAATTAAACCATATCAAAATTAAAGCCCACCCACCGGTGCCTGGATTTCAAAGACAAACTGAATGCCACCATTTTCAGGATTCACACATTATGCAGCGTGTCTTTCTTTGACTTGGGACGGTTCGTTCAGTGTCTGAGATCGCACCGCACTGTAGGACAGGTGAAGTTACCTGTGAGATGCTAAATTTACCCGTCGCAACACGATAAAGTTCATATTCTTGTATTTGTAACAGGAACGAGCCTTAATTTACTGGAAATCTCTTTGGACGCAAGAACTCACCAAGTTTACATTCAGTTACATAGAGATTCAAAAGTTATTTGTTCAGCTTCAAGCTTTGGGAAACAGCTGTGCAGAAGCAGAACTTCTGCTTCTGATCTTGGAGATTTGTCCAGCGCTCAGCATTTCATAGCCTTTTCCACTTCTTCCATATTGACATCTGCCTCACATAAGTTTTTGAAACACTCGTCAATTCTGGGGATTCAATCCTTAACATGCTCAAAAAGATCGGCATCTGTGGATGAATAAGAGGACGAGTACAGTTTGCAGTAGAATTTGAAAATATCCTTTGAAATCAGGACAGGATATGTGCCCTCCTGATCGTCTGTTAGTAATGCTCTTATTGCATTCCGTGGTTGTCTCTCTTTTTCCAGCCTCCAAAAATGTGCTCTCACCTTCTTCTATCCACTTGGCTCTCGATCTAATATATGCACCATTGGCTTTAGAAATGGAAATGTTATCTAATGAGGATTGCAAAATTAACAGCTTTTGTTGGTCATTCTCTTTTAGGGAGGGTTTATTACATATACAGTTTATTTCTTTAATGATTTCCAGGCCAGTTTGGGGAACTGGCAAAGTTAATTCACCAGTCGGAACCATAGTCGGGGGTGGCGGAAGTGGAGAGAGACCAGAGCGGTACGACTGAAAGTTGTTTGGTGGATTGCAAAAGCTGTAGGATTAATTGATCACTTAAAACGAAAGAATTGATTGAGGATTGGACAGTAGAGAAACTAGCTAGTGGATTAGTGGAAAAAAGTTGAAAAGTGGAAAGGAAAGGAGATAAAATTAACAAAATGGTCTTCAAACTAAAAGAGGGTGGTAGCTTTGGAGGAATTAGCCCTTTAAAGTTATCAAAAGCACTTAAACAAGAAATGGGGGATGTACTTCATGCTAGTACATTAAATAATGGGGCACTAATGATAGTGTGCAAATTATCAGAGCAGCAAGCAAAAGCTTTAAAACTCAATTAGCACAAGTGGGGGAGTGGGATATTATGGATGGATACACACTGGGGAGTGATCATACACTGATCTTGAGCAGATTTGGTAGGATTTTGGTGAGGGAGCCTCAAGAGAAGCCCAGTTTGTTCAATTTTAAAAGGGTAAAATGGGAGGAGTTTGAGGAACAGCTGCAAGGAAATGTTGGGAATGTAATTAGTGAGAGAGGGGTGGATGAGTGGTTTGAATCTATATGTGAAGTGATTAACACAGTAGCATTAGAGACAATACCAAAGGAAAAAAAGAATAGTTCCCTGGTGGAATGATGAATGTAATCTAGCAATTCCAGCTCGTAACAAGGCCTATAGACAACTCAGGTAACATCCAACTGAACAATATGCAGTCCAATATAAGAAGTTAAGAGAAATGGCAAGAAGAGCAATTAAGGAAGCAAAAAAGAAAAGCTGGCAAGAATTTTGTAGTAAGATAGGGCCTCAGACAAGTGTAACCCAGGTCTGGGGGCTTATTCATAAAATGACAGGAGCATTTAAGCAGAAGAGCTGAAATAATCAGTAGAGAGCAGGATAAACTACAGTATAGACATGGTTTTAGAGGAAATATTAGCACTAATCAACACAGTGTGGTTGAATGGAAATATTCTATAATAGTCCCAGTTTTAAAACCAGGCAAGGACTCTCATGTCCCAGGGTCTTACAGGCCAATAGCGCTTACTTCTCTGGCTTGCAAAGTAATGGAGCGTATGGTAACAGATCGCCTGATACACTACCTAGAGCAGGCGTGTCAAACTCGTGCCATGGAGGGCCAAGAGGTTGCAGGTTTTCATTCCAACCAAAAACTCCACCAGGTGATTTCACTGATAACCCTACCTCCAAACAGAGAGGCGGGACTAATCAGTGAAATCACCTGGTGGAGTTGTTGGTTGGAATGAAAACCTGCAGCCTCTTGGCCCTCCATGGCACGAGTTTGACACCTGTGACTGAGAGAGTAAAGGGTACTTTGAGTCACATCAGAGAGATAATTTAACATTATGCTGAATGACATGTTAAGTAATTTTAAGGGGAATTTTGGGGTTTCCCTATTGGCGGATGATGGGGCCATTTAGAAAAGGGGAAGAAACCTTGAATATATTATTGAACAGACTCAAAAAGCACTTAACGGGATAGTTGAATGGGCCAATGAGTGGGGTTTTAAAATTTCAACAGAAAATCAAAGTATGTTATATTTGGTTTCAAAAGGAAGGTCCCAAACATCTCTGTACAGTGCCAATATAGAGAGAATTAACTGTTTTAAATTTTTAGGAGTGTGGTTTGATGAAGAGATGACGAGGCAAACACATATTGGAAAAATAATAAGCAAATGTGAGAAAGTTATCAATGTGATAGGGTGTTTGGCCGGCTCTAGCTGGGGATCTGAAATGGCAGTTTACATGACATGACACATGACAGTTTATAGGGCCATGATTTGATCACTGCTTGACTATGGGTGCTTAGTATATGGATCTGCAGCGCCAACAGTGCTGGCTAAGCTAGATGTGCTACAAGCTAAAGCTCTGAGAGTTTGTAGTGGAGCATTCAGGACAACTCCAGTATCGGCTCTACAGGTTGAACTAGGGGAAACAACACATAAGCTACAGAGGATGAAACTGGCATTGCATTACTGGGCAAACTAAGAGCAAATGGACTAAAATTACCAACTAACTGTCTTATGGATCAGCACTGGGAGTTAACAGGTAGAAATAGCAAACTAAGTTATGTCAACTCTATGAGGAAAAAAGCAGCTGAGATTGGTATCTGGAATATAAAAGTAGGACCAACTATCTGCTGGCCTGAAATTCCTCAGTGATTGTGACCTGAACCAGGGGTTGACTTGAGTATCAAAAACAAAATCAATGAGAGGAGAGGAGATTCCCATAAGATAATTCAGGAACATTAAAGTGAAATATGGGGAGATAGTGTGTACATTTACACGGATGGGTCGAAAGACCCTTCTTCAGGAAGAGCAGCATTTGGAATGTTTATATGGGGTCCAAAAAAAAAAAAAGGGAGGGGGTGGAGGCTTCCAGACAAGACCTCAATATATACTGCAGAGCTGTTTGCCATACTTTGTGCTCTTAGGTGGATTGAAAATGAAAAACCTCTGGTTACTGTAATTTGTAGTGACTCCATATCAGTGTTACAGTCAATAGAAAACAGAGAGTCCAAAGCCAGGCCGGACATTTTAGCAGAAATAATTTTGGCAGTAATAAGAATTCAGAAATTAGAATGCACTGTGGTGTTCAGGTACCAGCACACACAGGAATACAGGGGAATGAAGCAGCAGATCAGCTAGCTAAGGAAGCATTACAGGAGGAAAAGGTGCAAATTACCATTGGTCTTGGGGTTATGGAGGTTTATTCTATTGTACAGGAGAAAATCATGAAAGAATGGTAGGAGGAATGGAATATGGAGAAAAAGGGAAGGCACCTGTACTCAATCCATCCATCAGTCACAAAATGGGCTCCAAAAACAAGTGGGTTAAAAAGGAGGGATGAGGTAAAGTTAATGAGGTTAAGGTTTGGGCATAGCGGGTTGAAGAGTGGGCTGGTCCTAATTAAGAAACATCCAGATGGGAAATGTCAGTGTGGAGAATGAGAAACGGTTAAACGTGTCATAATAAAATCCAACATTTACTCAAAACAAAGGAAACAACTATTTAGAGATCTGGCAAAATTAGAGGAGGAAAAATTTAACTTGGTAACAGTTCTAATCAAAGGGATGTGGAGAGAACAAAAAAACTTGCGGAGTTTTTGCAATCCACTGGAACGTATAAAAGGATATAAGAGAGAGAAATAACAACCATTAACTGAGGGGGGCAGCAATACGCCGTAGATGCGTCTAGTCTGTCTAACCAAAAGAAGAAGAGTCGGAGCGTTTCCTGTGGTGTAACACTGTAGATATGCCGGCGGAAGTACACAAACATGCGGAGCTACTTGGTGTAGTTGCAGCCAGGCATGGTTACAGGAGTTGTCTCGTTCTTCCCTTTCTGAAAAGAAGCCTATCGCATGTCTGACTCAGCAGAAATGTCTGCAGTCCAAAGTTTGAGGACGTTTGTGAGCCAGCGACTGACTGCGGCTGCTGAGGAGATATTTGAAGTGTTTGAACAGACTTTAGTTGTGTACGAGGAGGAGATCGAGCGTCAGCGCAGACTGCTGGACATCGTCCTGAAACCGGAGATCAGACTACACAGAATAGGTGTGTACAGTGTTCTAGTGTAAGAAATGCCAACTGTCCCCTTTTCCTACGATAATATTAAGAGTACAGCTAGGTGCATCTGAAAAAAATTGAATATCATGGAAAGGTTTTTTTTGGAGGGGAAATCACAGAACCGCCAGTGGTTTCCCCCGTAATTTAATTGAAAATGTGAAACTTTTGGCGTTTTTCCACGAGCACCTACTCGGCTCGACTCCACTCGGTTTGTAAGGTTTTCCATTAGGTGGTACTACCTGGTACTGCCTGGTACCACGTACTAGGGCTGGGCGATATCTCGAGATTTTAATTTAGATCGATATATTTTCCTGTTCGTGTGTCCATGTCTCACACACACAGCCTCTCTGCTCCGCCTCCCCCACTCTGTGACCCCCACCCCAACCCCTTCCACTCCCTCCACTCAGCTCCACTCATCACTGGAGCGAAAACGACGTTGAAATATGACAACACGCATGGTCCGACGTCATCACAAATCAATATAGTTCAAATACATTCATCATGTCTTCCTTTTAACTAAAATACGTTTTGGTTTCTTTTAATCAGAAATAAGTTAAGGGATGTTTATTTACCTTGACAGTGTCGGAGGTAACTTCCTCCTTCTTCAAAAAGCGTCCAACTGACAGCCGGAGCGGCATGTCAGCTGGCTGCGAAACACGGCAGTCTGTGTGCGCGGGGCACCTGTCAGATCCGGCACACCTGACCAGGCGGCTGCGCACTGTGTGGTGCCGCGGCCGGCCCACCTGATCTAGCAGACCCCAACGGCAGGAGGCGTGGCACGGTCAGGTCTGCTGGATCAGACAGGTGCGCCGCGCACACACACACTGCCATGTACACCTTTCATTATAAATCGACTTTTGTTTATTTGCGGTTGCAGCAGCACACCGGACAGTGACACAGACAGCGTGGTTGATTATTGATTCCGCAACGCGGCGATTCGCCGGTAATCGCGCTGCGCGCATTAAACGGTTTTGTGAAGGCAGGAGGAAACGAGGAAGGGACGGTCGCATGATTTACGTCGTATCCATGTTCGCGCGCTGCGTGCGTGGCCGTGCATGTGCTCGTGCATGAACGCCCCTACCGCACTGGAGCACACCTCCTCAGACTACGTGCTGCGACCCAGACCACAAAGCCTCCTCAGCCTGCTGCTCCTAAACAAACCCTGCTGCAAGCTTCATTAGCAGTGGAAAAGTCTGTTTACTGTTACTGTTAAAAATGTAACACAGTGTATTTTTTATTTAATTATTGTGTGTATTTTTTTTTATCATGCAGAAAAGGGACATTATTTGTTTTATTTTATTCAAGGAGCATTTTATTTCATAAATGCACACAGTTTTTTTGTTCAGTTTGTTTTATACATTTTGATTTTGTGCAGAGTGACCTCTGTTAATAAAGGTGCCTGTGTGACATTTGGCACATGGCTTAAACTTATAATTGACAGTTTTATTTTCAGGATTTGCCTCTGAAAAAAAAACAAAAAAAAAAACAACAACTAACTGGGTAGCTATGCAAAAATGCTTTGGGGAAACCCCAATTATGTCACAGAAAAAATATCAATATATATCGAGTATTACCATTCTGGTTTGATTGTATACATCAGAGCATCATCTCAAGGCTAAGGCAAAATATCGAGATATATATCGTGTATTGTGATATGGCCTAAGAATATTGAGATATTAATAAAAGGCCATGTCGCCAAGCCTTACAAGGTACTATTTTTAGAACCTACTCATCTGGGGCTCAAAGCAATTGAGTCGAGCCAAAAATGTGACGTAAACGAAGTGCATGCCACTGATTGGACAGGGAGTGACGACTCCTTCACAAAAACCAAACCTGGCATTTTTAAAAGAAAACGGCAACAGTGACCGCACGGTGCACATTCCACATTGATCATCGCTGAAGTTGACAAAGTTGGAAAATGGCACGCATCCAATTAATTAATCATAAAAATTGTGTTTTTCATCGTATTGCCTCAAGGCCTTATGATATCCTCCACATGAGGCATTTGAACATATAAAATTGTTGATCATCACTTTCTTTGAATTTTGAGTGGTTTAGTGAACATTGTTACACCTTTGGTGTTCCCAGTCAAAAATGACTGACATAAGAAATTAATGGGTAAGACTATAATATATTCATCCATCAAATGGAAAGCATCTCCAGACACACACCCACTCACCCACCCATCCACAGCCACACACACACACACACACACACACACAGAGGACTGTTCATATTGATGTTCAGTGTGTTTGGTCCCTGTTTTGAATTTGTTTGTTTACAATAACTTAATTTAGGAATATGTTTTCTCTTCTGCATCTGTTTTTTCTATATTCATTGCACTTACTCATGTCATCTACTGGTCTGAGACATTCTTTGACAGCTTGAAATGGTCTTCAACAAAAGTTGAAAAGTGATTTATGGTTTTTAAAAAAAACTTTCCATGATATTCTAATTGCACAATTTATACTCTTTGTTTGGAGGCGGGGCCACAGTGGGGTCCAGACTCAGTGTTATGGGGCACTGGCCCCTGTTGGCCCCTCCTCAGAACCGCTAGTGGTTTTTTCCCCCGTAATGTAATTCAAAATGTGAAACTTTGATTTTAGTTTCATTAACCCTCGCGGTCCCCCGGGCGCGGCGGCTCCGCGGAGAGCCGAGTCGCAGTCCGGGCAGCGCAGCACGGAGCAATCCCTGCACAGGCCCAGGCCGCACGCCACGCAGCGAGAGGTGGTCTTCCTGTCGGCTCCCGGGGGGCACGCCCCGCACCTGACCCTGCGCCCCGCGGGGGTGCGGTTCCCGGGTCCGGAGGCGCGGTCCCGGGGCGGCATCAGCGCGGCCCTCCCCCTGGCCTCCCCGCGGGCCTGCCTGACCATGAGAGCGGCCGCGGGGGCCCTGGGCAGCCGGGCCCTGCGGCACAGCAGCGGGGCCACCATGTCCCGTCCGACCCGCTCGAGGAAGAGCCTGCGTGAGTCGCGGCGTCCCGAGGCCCAGCCGGGCCTCATCTCCCTCCACAGCACCAGGGCGTTGTAGGCGGACACGTCCAGCACGTTGTGGAAGAGGGCCACGGGCCAGCGGCGGGTGGCCCTCCGGCAGCTGTAGGCGGCCACCAGTTTGTCCAGGTTGTCCACGCCGCCCTTGTTCTCGTTGTAGGCCAGCACGGCCAGCGGCTTGCGCTGGCGGGCTCCCTCGTCCACGCGGGGCGGCCCGTGCGCGGTGGTGAGCACGAGCACGCTCCTGTCCTTCTTGGCGGCGTAGCAGACCAGCGTGGCCTCGCGGGTGAAGGCGAACGCGGAGGCGAAGGGCTCCATGCCTCCTTTGGTGGGGGGCCTGCCCCGGCCGCGCCGGGCCGGGGGAGCCTCGCCCCTGCGCCGGGCGGCGAGGAAGGCGGTCCTGAGCCTGAGCTCGAGGGGGCGGGCGGGCAGCTCGGGCCTGTTCCTGCGCACGGTGCCCACCAGCCTGAGGTCCCGCTCCCTCAGCAGCCGCAGGGCCAGGGGCAGCGAGGTGAAGAAGTTGTCGCAGGTGACGGTGCGGCCCCGCATGCCCTCGGTCAGCTCGGCGACCACGCGCTCGCCCAGGGAGCAGCGGCCGGGCCCCGTCAGGTCCTCCCCGCTCCTGCCCGCGTACAGGCTCATGGCGCAGGCGTAGCTGGACCTGGCGTCGCAGGCCACCCAGATCTTGAGGCCGTACCGGGCGGGCTTGCTGGGCATGTACTGCCTGAAGGAGCAGCGACCTGAGAGGGGAGGAGAGGGGAGGGGAGGAGAGGAGAGTTAGAACCGAGAGGCTTAGAGACGTTTACGCTCGAGACGGGCGATGAGAAGAGAGGAGACGAGACGAGAGGAGAGGAGAGGAGAGAAAGGGAGGGGAGAGACGAATCGGGGAGGGGAGGGGAGGACTAGAGAGTTATGACGACCGAGAGGCTTAGAGACGTTTACGCTTGAAACATTCGAGGCGGAGAGAAGGAGGAGAGGAGAGGAGAGGAGAGGACAGGACAGGAGAAGAGAAGAGAAGACGAGAGGGGAAACGGAGAGACGGCTCCTACCTCTGAAGGGCACCAGCTGCTCGTCCACCGTCACGTGGGGGCCCGGGTCGTAGAGCAGGGGCAGCCTGGCGGTCCACGCGTCCCACAGCTCCCTCACGGCCGCGAGCCTGTCTCCCCCGGCCGCCTCCGCTCTCTCCCTCCTGGTGGCCCTGTCGTCGAAGCGCAGCGCGGCCGACAGCCGGAAGAACCTCTTGAGGGGCATGGCGGCCCTGAACAGGGGCCTGCCGCAGTCGCGGTCCCACAGGCTGCGGCAGGCCTCCCCTTTGGACCTGTACACCCCCGAGAGCAGCAGCAGGCCCACGTAGCCCAGCAGCTCCGTCTCGTCCGCGTCCCTCCACTCGTCTCCCTCGAGGTCGTCTTCCCCCTCGCTCTCGCTCCCGCTCTCGCTCGCCTCGTCTCCTTCTCCCTCTCCCTCTCCCTCTCCCTCTCCCTCCGCGCCGCTCTCGCTCGTCTCGCTCCCTTCTCCTTCCCTTCCCCCTCCCGCTTCCCCTTCCCCTTCCCCGCTCTCCTCCTCCTCCTCCTCCTCCTCCTCCTCCTCCTCCTCCTCCTCCTCCTCCTCCTCCTCCTCGTCAGGAGCCTTCCGAGCGCGGGCCCTGAGACGACCCTCCCTGTTGGTGTGGGCCAGGACGGACGAGAGGATGGCCGGGGTGAGGAACGCGCGCACCGCCGACGCGGGGTCCGCGCACAGCCTCCGGGCCAGGGCGGTGGGGCCCCTCGGCCCCGACAGGCTGATCCTGCCCGGGTCCGCTCGAACGCGGGGGTCCAGGGACCAGGTCGTGTTGCCGTCCCTGGAGGGCAGCTCCTCCTCCTCCTCCTCCTCCTCAGCCTCCCCCTCACCCCGCTCCTGTCCCGCCGACTCCGGGGAGAAGCCCCGTCCCCCTCGGCCAGCTGGGCCTCGCTTAAGCCTCTCCCCGGAGCCCCTACGGCTCCCGGGTCTTTTTGACCCACCCGGGGCGCCGCGAGGGTTAAAGTGAAATATTCCAAGCCTTTCTGTATTTATTTTGATGATTGTGACTTACAGTTCATGAAAATAAAAACTACAGTATCTCAAAATATTAGAATATTACATAAAACCAATCAAAAAAGGATTTATAACACAGAAATGGCGACCTTTCTGAAGAGATCTGTTCCTTTATGCACTCAATACATGGTCGGGGCTCCTCATGTTCCTTCACCTTTTTGTCTCCACAGATGGTCCACAGCCACCTGAGTGTAAGCAGGAGCTTCTCCTTGACCAGCAGCTCTGCAAGCTGGAGAACAACTCCAGTCTGGGTCAAGAGGTCCCACAGATTAAAGAGGAACAGGAGGAACTGTGCACCGGTCAAGAAAGAGAGCAGCCTTTAGTGCTGGAGGAGGAGGATGTCTTCAGGTCGACTCCTGATGGAAGTGACCACAGTGACCATCAGTCTCAGCATTCAGAGCTTTGCCAGACTCGGAGTGCAGAAGAAGAAGAGCCTGTAGGCAATATCTCATTGAACTTGACTCAATCTGAAGCTGATGGAGAGGGCTCTGGAGTTTCAAACAGTGAGAGACGGCTTCGCTCTCACAGCCATCATGTTGCTGAGAGTGAAGGTTCCAAACCATCCAGCTGTGGGAGCGCAGGATCAGCTCAGAGCACTGAGCCACAACAACAAAACAGAGCTCCTGAGCGTGACAGCTGCAGTAAAGAGTTTTCCAACATGAAGAAGCTGCAAACTTCCCCGGGAAAGCACACTGGCAAAAAGCTCCTCAGATGCAGAGTTTGTGGGGAAACATTCAAAGTTCTTTCAGTGTTTAAAGAGCATCTTAGAACCCACGCAGGTGAGAAACCTCACCGCTGTATCCGATGTGGGAAGGAGTTTAGGTACCGTTCAGTTTTGGCCAGACATCACAAAACACACACAGAGGAGAAACCTCACAAGTGTCTTTTGTGCAGAAAGAGATTTACTTCCTGCTCCTTGTTAAAAGTCCACACTCGAATGCACACAAAGCCTTTGACCTGTAGCACTTGTGGGAAGGGTTTCTCTTTGAAAAGCAACTTGAAAAAACACATGATGATACACACAGGAGAGAAACCATATAGCTGCACAGCCTGTGATAAAAAATTTAGGCAACACCAACACCTGAAAACACACATGTTGACACATTCAGGAGAGAGACAATACAGCTGCACCACCTGTGATAAAAAATTCATCTGCCACTCATACCTGAAAAGACACATGTTGACACATTCAGGAGAGAGACCATACAGCTGCACCACCTGTAATAAAAAATTCATCTGCCACTCACACCTGAAAACACACATGTTGAGACATACAGGAGAGAGACAATTCAGCTGCACCACCTGTGATAAAAAATTTATCTGGGCCTCAACCCTGAAAACACACATGTTGACACATAGGCCTAGAGGAGAGAGACCATACAGCTGCACCACCTGTGATAAAAAATTTATCTGCCGCTCACACCTGAAAAGACACATGTTGACACGTACAGGAAAGCAACCATACAGGTGCACCACCTGTAATAAAAAATTAATCTGCCACTCACACCTGAAAACACACATGTTGACACATACAGGAGAGAGACCATTCAGCTGCACCACCTGTGGTAAAAAATTTGACCACCTCTCACACCGGAAAAGACACATGTTGACACACACAGGAGAGAGACCATTCAGCTGCACCACCTGTGGTAAAAAATTTAAGCATCGCCCAAACCTGAAAAGACACACGATGATACATACAGGAGAGAAACCATACAGCTGTACCACCTGTGGTAAAAAATATATCTGCCGCGCACACCTGAAAAGACACATGTTGACACACACAGGAGAGAAACCATAAAGATTTCTCTACAGCTCAAAACTGAAGAATCACATTGCTGTTTATACTGGTGCTGCTAGTACCAGTATTTTAAAACATGTTTCTTTACTTGACATAAGACGTGCTACTAAATTAGAGCGTTTCCAGAATCTGTACACGTGTGTACTGCTGTATGCTATCTGGTTGATTCATATTTCTCTCACAAACTTAATCCACTTCATTTATGTGCACACAGATGATTTTTTGCCTTAGTCTCATAAACTTTTTCTCCACACAGCAATAGAATTTTTTTTTTTTTTTTTTTTTTTTTTTTTTTTGCCTTTTCTCTCAGGCCCCTTTGTTTTGGTTGTAGCATGAGAATCGTGACAACTTGTATGTCTTGAAATGGATTTGGCTGCTTAGATTTTGAATTTTTTTTTTTTTTTTTAAAGCCTTTCTTCTCTCTCCCCTTCTCCAAAAGTACACATCACAGCAGTATGGTGGGCAGGATAGAACAAACTTTGCTTAGCTTTTTGCCTGCAGCTTAATAATTAACTTGGACCAATGTGGTGGATTTTGTTATGTTTCTTATCAAATTCTGTTTTTGTTTCAGAACAAGTTCATTTCGGGTTCATGCCATCACTTTTCCACAGATGTTGTGTTCACTTGCTTTATGGATTTCTTCATTGTGAATTTTCAGGAATTCAGGGGCAGAGCTCTTGTTTTAGAAAGTCGGAAAAACAGCAGGAGGAGCTTGAATCTAGCATGGATTTTCACAACACAGTTTAGAAAAACAGAAACATGGCTTTTCTATACTCCAGTTAATATTGGTTTATACCATTAAACCTTATAAAGTGACCACATTTGTTTCAAAATTGTTCCCAGTTGGTCAAGTTGCACAGCATGTGTTTATATTTTTTGACATTTTTTCATGGTGTCATTTTGTAATTTGCATGATGAAATAGAAGTTACAGGAAAAGACAGAATAAAGGGAACTTCCTAAGAAGTTCCCTCCGAGTTCTTAGAAAACTTTCCCCTCCGCCCAGAAGACACAATTTCATGTCTCATCTCTGCATTCTGTTTTGTCCTGCCCACAGACCTGAATATACAACACACAATACATCT
The DNA here is from genome assembly GCF_902150065.1 of Myripristis murdjan. Classification (NCBI taxonomy): domain Eukaryota; kingdom Metazoa; phylum Chordata; class Actinopteri; order Holocentriformes; family Holocentridae; genus Myripristis; species Myripristis murdjan. The sequence goes on along the minus strand of NC_043995.1, from coordinate 31,594,234 downwards.
ATAGCAGTGAGCTTTTCTCTGCTCCTGTTACCCCGCACCTGCCTCCAGGTAGTCTGCATCCTCATGTCCGGCTGTGATTGGACATTGGCCGTCAGTGGGCGGAGCCAGATGATTGTGTCGAATGCTTTAAATAAAATCTAAGAATAAAATAAAACCCTCTTCTTTTGTTAATTGATTGTATTTCAGTAAATCAAGCACAAGGCGTATGTTATTATGAATTGATGGTCCTTTTATAAAACCAGATTGTGTGTCTGAGATGATTTGTGTGATGCCAGCTTCAAGAAGTGCCATCTGATCCTGGAGATTTGTCCAGCGCTAAGCATTTCATAGCCTTTTCCACTTCTTCCATATTGATATCTGCCTCACATAAGCTTTTGAAACACTCATCAATTCTGGGGATTCAATCCTTAACATGCTCAAAGAGATCGGCATCTGTGGATGAATAAGAGGACGAGTACAGTTTGCAGTAGAATTTGAAAATATCCTTTGAAATCAGGACAGGATCTGTGCACTCCTGATCGTCTATTAGTAATGCTCTTATTGCATTCCGTGGTTGTCTCTCTTTTTCCAGTCTACAAAAATGTGGTTTTGTTGGTCTTTCTCATTTAGAGAGGGTTTATTACATATACAGTTTATTTTAGATTTACTTCCTGCTCCTTGTTAAAAGTCCACACTCGAATGCACACAAAGCCTTTGACCTGTAGCACTTGTGGGAAGGGTTTCTCTTTGAAAAGCATCTTGAAAACACACATGATGATACACACAGGAGAGAAACCATATAGTTGCACCAGCTGTGATAAAAAATTTAGGCACCGCCAACACCTGAAAACACACATGTTGACACATTCAGGAGAGAGACCATACAGCTGCACCACCTGTGATAAAAAATTCATCTGCCACTCATACCTGAAAAGACACATGTTGACACACACAGGAGAGAGACCATTCAGCTGCACCACCTGTGGTAAAAAATTTAGGCATCGCCCACACCTGAAAAGACACACGATGATGCATACAGGAGAGAAACCATACAGCTGTACCACCTGTGGTAAAAAAATTTATCCGCTGCTCACATCTGAAAACACACATGTTGACACATAGGCCTAGAGGAGAGAGACCATACAGCTGCACCACCTGTGATAAAAAATATATCTGCCGCTCACACCTGAAAACACACATGTTGACACGTACAGGAGAGAAACCATAAAGATTTCTCTACAGCTCAAAACTGAAGAATCACATCGCTGTTTATACTGGTGCTGCTAGTACCAGTATTTTAAAACATGTTTCAGTACTTGATATAAGACGTGCTACTAATTTAAGGCTTTTCTAGAATCTGTACACGTGTGTACTGCTGTATGCTATCTGGTTGATTCATCTTTCTCTCACAAACTTAATCCACTGAAAAGCTTGTTTATTTGCACACAGATGATTTTTTTTTGCCTTAGTCTCAAACTTTTTCACCACATGAACAAAGAATTATCTTTTTTTCCCTTTTCTCTCAGGCTGCTTGGTTTTGGTTGCAGCATGAGAATCATGACAAGTTGTGTGTCCAGAAAGGGATTTGGCTGCTTAGATTTTTTTTTTTTATTAAGCCTTTCTGCTCTCTCTCTCTCTCTCCCCTTCCCCAAAAGTACACATCACAGCAGTATGGTGGGCAGGATAGAACGAACATTGCTTAGCTTTTTGCCTGCAGCTTAATAATTAACTTGGACCAGTGTGGTGGATTTTGTTATGCTTCTTCTCAAATTCTATTTTTGTTTCAGAACAGGTTCACTTTGGGTTTATGCCATCACTTTTCCACAGATGTTGTGTTCACTCGCTTTATGGATTCCTTCATTGTGAATTTTCAGGAATTCAGGGGCAGAGCTCTTGTTTTAGAAAGTCGGAAAAACAGCAGGAGGAGCTTGAATCTAGCATGGATTTTCACAACACAGTTTGGAAAGAGCTGAAAACAGCAACATGGAATTTCTATACTCCACTTTATATTGGTTTATACCATTAAACCTTAAAAAGTGACCACATTTGTTTCAAAATTGTTCCCAGGTTGTCAAGTTGCACAGCATGTGTTTATATTTCTTGACGGTTTTTCATGGTGTCATTTTTAAATGGTTGTCACACCAAAGTCAGAAATGCTGTATTACTGCAATTTAGACCAGTGTTGTCATTTATTAACTTTATGTATTTTTTTTATATGGGAAAAAACCAGGGCTGCAGTCCTGGGGAGATGTGGCCTTCACATGTTGTCAGTTCTTGATGAATTGTTGTCATGTTTTCACTGATGACCATTTAAAAACATCTAGAAAAAAAAACTTTTTTGCTGTCTCATTCTCTCATCAGTGTATTTCAACATCTAATAATGGTTAAAGAAAAGACGATGACTTGGATACAGAGAGGTTCCTATTTAACAAGTATGACGTGAAGCAACCAACCCTAACCCTGTGCAAAATTGTTCAAGTGTTTTGACATATCACAATGAGAATTTGACTGAGCCCATCTCCCCTCAGGAATCAAAGTTTATCTGACTGTGATTGTAATTTGCATGATGAAATAGAAGTTACAGGAAAAGACAGAATAAAGGGAACTTCCTAAGAAATACTGAAATACTGGTTATCCAAACTCTTTGAATAATTAACTCAAAGTCTTCAAATAATAACATCATCATCATCATCATCATCATCATTATTATTATTATTATTATTATTATCATCATCATTATTGTTATGATGATGATGATGATGATTATTATTATTATTATTATTTTATGTTTGGAGAGCAATACAGGAACAAAGTATTCTTTATTAATCTTTATTAATACTGTTCACATAACAATGTTTCCTCATTCAGCATGAAGAGTGAGACCCTCCCTCACATGGCATTTTGAAGATAAAAAGAGAGGGCAAAGAACAATAATAATAAAAAATGTAATGCACAAGTGTGTGTGTGTGTGTGTGTGTGTGTGTGTGTGTGTGCGCGCGTCTGAACTCAGCCTTCAAAAGACCTTGTAGTCATCTTTTGTAACTCCAAAACACCTCTTTCTAACCTGTTTGTCATGTTTAAAGAAAATATATCATGGCTTTACCAAATCATATATTCCTATAGAACAGTTTCTCAAATGGGGTTACGCGTACCCCTATGAGTACGTGAAGGAACTCCACGGGGTATGTGAGATTTTTAAAAATTATACAATATGTAGATCTGACCGAGCAATCTGATTGGTCAATCAAATGTTTAGAATGTGCTCAAATGAGCACGACAGCACGGCTAGCCGTGCTCAAATGAAAAATACCTCATCACTGAAAATATTTCTCCACCTATAAAGTTATTGCCCGAGTCTGTGTGGTTTCCATGGCAATACGAAACGTTTCACTGAAACCCGCATCAAAAGCCACTGTCAACTTTGTTAGTCTGCATAATGGACCGTTTTGTTGTCAATTTTGATTCATTTGGCGACCTAAGTTTGGATACATGGCTGAACGAGGAAGACAAGACAGAACAGAAAAAGCCGAGATATGCGAGAGTGACGAGTGAAGAGGGGATCAGCTGGAAATGAAGGCAGTACGGCCTGATTTCTCAGCTGTAAGTAAAGAAGAGCTAAACAAGATCCTCCGTGAATTTTATGGAGCTTTAATTTCTATAATAAAGAGAATAAAAAGCCTCAGGAGAGTCAGCACCACGGACAGTACCTGCAGAGGCAGATTCAGCACCACGGACAGTACCTGTCAGATTTTCCACAGAGATGTGCGGCTGTAACTTTGTTCTTGTTATTAATGTGTTAATGCTATCAATTATCAATTAGGCTAGTAATCATTATTAATTTGTTTAGTCTTTATGAGTTTCCTAGGCCATTGATTTAATCAATGTCAATTTGTTTGCATCTGTACATTGAAATGAACATTTAATAAATCAACACATCTGCGAAAACTGTTGTCTTTATTTCAGAGGTAAATTGATAATAGCCGGAAAAGGTGATGAGCAAAAGCCCCCAAAAGGTGGGATTGAAATGATATAACTGTTCAGCCTTAATGTGACTGCTTAGTGCCGGTGAGTTTATGAAAAGATATATGTTTGTTCTGGCGCCGACACCGGAAACCAGTAGCCTGTATTTAAATATAACCGTTAATATAAGTTGGTTGTAGATAAAGATCAGCTGTGTTGGTGAGTCTTGTCACGGCACCTGTTAGATTAAAAATGACTGAGAAGTCGGCAGGAGTATAACTATCAGTCCATGAAAAAACGATGTTTTCCAGCGGATATTCTAGTTACAACATGATTGAACTAGCAAAGCAATTTTGTGTTGCTATGTGTGTATTTATTCAATTTTGGGAAATCACGATGTCTAGAAAACATGATAAGCCCACAGTATGAATACATTTTGATTATACATTTTATTTTGTTGGTAATAGTTGTATAATCGCATTATTACACTCAAGGGTGTGCTTGACCGTCATTATTGTCACTTCACACCCTCTCATGTAATAATGCTTAAATATATGTTAAAAAATAGCATCCATGTAAGGTTCTTTAAAAATCATTATTTAGCCTAATAAATATTCATTAAAATATAAATGGAACTTCATAAATGGAAATTTATGAAATTTCAGTATTCAATTTCATCATCCTGATGCCAAGCTTCGAGTCTACATAAAGCCAGCACATTTGAAAGTTCTTCAGACACAAAAATGGCTAAAACAAGGAACCTAACGCAGGAAACACGCCTGAAGGTAAAGATTAAACTGTCAAGAATTTAGTTTTGTTTATTTTTCTTGTAAACAATAAACAAAAAAAAATATAATTTGTATTTGTTTGCATCTGTCTAATGCAGCCACACCTTTTGAAACACAAAAAAGATTTTTCCACATGTATTTCATGATAATATTTGAGATTGTGAGATTGTGTAAAATTTTAAGGGTGTCTGAAAACTTTTTTCCACCACTGTATATTTAGCGGTTATCTTGCTGCTGTTTTTCTGATCATGTAGATCCAATTTATTTTTTTCTTTTCTTTTTCATGACCAAACTGTTCCTGTTTTTTTCTTTTTTCCCATTTGCTTTCATAACAGAGGCAGCATTATGCAACAAAACCAAGTAACTGAAGTTTGCTGACACTGCATAACAAAGGTACATACATTCACTAAGACTATCCCTTTATCTGTGCATTATAACTGTACATACAGTACATTTGCTTCAACTTAAAGAAGAAGACAAGAAGTCCTCTCCAGTTTTTTTCCTTTAATTTCTTCAAATTTGCTGCGTTTTGACTTTATTTCTCTCTGCAGGTTGTTTCCTTCATCAGTTTCTGTTTCTTCATGGTATTCATGTTTTGTGTTGTACGTTCTGTTTTTGTGTGTTTGTGTGTTTGCAGCAGCTAATAGGGCGGCTGGTCCAATGTAGCAATGACCTTTGACCTCTTACCTCCCTCTTGTTGCTCTGTGATGTTGGAAACCAAGGCTGCATTCCAAATTGCATACTTCTACTTTTTACTTTTAGTATGGGCTGCAGCTGCCCTTACAAAGTATGTAGTGTAGTATGCAGTATGCATGCATATGCATACTATTGGGACACACTACATACGTCATCCCTGACCTCTGATGGAGATGTAGTAGAACATCCTGGGGCCTGTACCATGCAGCTGGATTAACATACCCGGGGTTTCTCTTGGTTATCTGGCTTCACTTAACCAGTCATCCGCAATCCGGATTTTCTGTATCATAAAGCTGTCTATCAACTCGCTAATTCAACCTAGGCTTTTCCAATCTAGATCTGTGCGCGCTCACATAAAAGGGCGGTGTTTGCTGCATACGACCAATCGCAGACAAAGAAAAATCCACCCAAGCCACATACTTTACGACAGAGGAGCACGAGTAGATCTGACTATAGTAACATTTGTGCGTTCAATAAATTAATGCGTCTCCCACTCAGCCATACACTCCTGCAGAGGAACTGGCCCTCTCTCACAGTGAGGGTCGACCCTTGATGGAGGTCTGCCCTCAGTTTGAGGTTCGTCAGAATTGTCACTTTGATTCAACTGATTTTGATATTTCATTTTATAAACCATATTATTTCACTGTCACTTAAAGACTGTAAAACATTTGGCATCAACTGGCATGAATTTAAACCCTAACCCTAACCCTTTTTCTTCTCTTCAAACTTGAAAAGAAAATGTGAGAGAAAAACAAAAGAGATTTGAAATAAGAGGTCTAAGTAAAATGTATTAATTTTATAAAAGAAGAAGAAGAAAGGGAACCTAGATCCACTGAGTTCTCATCAAATGGGCAGGCCATTTTCCAAGAGAACTGAGGCCTGTACCATAAAGCTGGATTTTGGCTTAGCGAGCTAACTTCAGGCTTAACCCTGGGTTTTCTGTACCATAAAGGTGGCTTACTTTTTATCGCGGTATGTTGCCATGGTAACATACGCTGAACACCTAAACTGCACCGGAGCAGTTTAAGTTCAGGATAAGTGCCCAGCAGGTAGAAAAGCCCCACCTACTGACCAATCAGTTCTCTTGGAAAATGGCCTGCCCATTTAATGAGAACCCAGTTGATCTAGGTGCACAACTCGTGCACCTTTTTTTTCCAAGTTAGGCTGAGTATTTTTTCCCCTTTCTTCTTCTTTTTTATAAAATTAATACATTTTACTTAGACTTCTTATTTTAATTCTATTTGTTTTTCTCTCACATTTTTTTCAAGTTTGAAGAGAAGAAGGAATTCTTTGTTTTTTTGTTGTTGTTTTTTTGTTTTTTTTTTTTTTAGTCATGACTCTACACTGTCCAACTAAAAATTGATCTTGTAGACTGATGTAGTGATTTTTAAAAATATTTTTGAAAATAAATGAGGGAAATTTAATTCAGAGGGTTAAATAAAAGCCTGATAAAATACATGCAAGCCTCTGGGCTCCTTTAGGTTTCCACTAGTTTGCTCATATTTAGTATTTAGGGTGTCTGCAGAATACACACGAGGCATCAGATGGTTTATAAAATGAAATATCAAAATCAGTTGAATCAAAGTGCCGATTGTATGTAATGGGACATACTAACTCTTTTTCTTGCATACTAAATAGTATGGTAGTATGAGTACTGGAATGCAGGGCAAAGTTCACCCTCTAATCACACTTCCTGTTTCCTGTATCTGGACCAAAACAAAGCGGACTGCTGTCTTTACGGTCACAGTGACGTCACTCACTAGCAGCTCTCTTAGGGTAGGAACTACACCAGAGACGGGAAAGATGCGAGATGGTTCACTCGTTTGCTGCTTCCGTCACCAGCTCTGGATAAATGAGCAGAGCTTGTAACTGAGAATGAATGGAGGCTGGATTTATTATTTTCTCCAATTAAAGTGTGTGAAACTTTGGAGCAACACCTCATGTAACATCGCCATATTTTGTAATAACTCTCCATAATGTGATAACCTTTCCCCACATTTGGTAATAACTCAATGGATTTTGGAATAAAATTGCAATGTTTCCTGCATTTTACAGTAACGTTTTACATAATGTGGCCTTTGCACTTTTTTGTCTATTGGATGAATATGTAATAATTCAGTATATCATGTAATAACATGCCACAACTGCTGCCTTCATTGATTTGATGCCACCATTAATCACACACCAAGCATTATCTCCAATGGCCTTGATGAAATATTAGGGAAAAATCTCCGTCTAGTGCTCCAGGCAGCAGGAAAAGCAAAAGGATTTTTATATTATAGAGACAAATCACTGGGGGAAAAAAAATAAATAAATAAAAATAAACCCATCTTGGCATTTTAGCATCATAGACTGAATTTTTGGAAAAATCCGTCAGTGTGGTGAAATAATTTAACTTTTACACAATGTATATCGACTCATTTCAAGAATCCTGTTGAAATTAGTGACTAATCATGAGAACGGTGGGACGCTCTGTTTAATTTCAAGGTGCTGTCGCTTTTTCAATCAAGTTCTTACATGAAACAAATGAAAACAAATTTTTCTCATAGTTGATGGACTGTCTTTGCAGAGTGTGTCCCATGTCCTCTGATGTTCTCATGTGAGCGTGAGTAGGACGCTGAAACTCTCGTTAATCTGGGCCGTATATCAGAATATTTATTCAAATGACGCGTTGAGCTGAATGCTGTGAACGCCGCACTTCATGAGGCTGTGCTTGTACAGTTTAGCGCTCACAGTTCACAGAGCAAATGTAAATGTCTGATCGCCTCAATAATGAAGTGTTTATCATGTTCGTCGGTTCTGTGTGTTTTATTATCAGTAGAATGAAGCTCTTAAAAAATTAAAACAAGCTTACTAGAGTTTAAAGCTGCTACAACGGCTTGGGCGTCCAAAACACAATACTCTGCCCCCCGTTTTGGATCAAACTTAGAGGAATGATGGATTTTGACTATAAACCTGATTGTCCCACCACAGCGTCACCACCAGGCCGACAGACCCATAAGCTTCACACTCAGGATGTCAGACACAGCAGGGTCAATTTTTTTTTTCTTTCTTTTTTTTTTTTTTTTTACATTTGAATCCTGTATCAAAAAAAAAAAAAAAAAAAAAAGGAAATGAAAGTGATTGACCAACCACAGCGCCACCAACAGGCCAAAAAATGATTAAACTACATACAGAACCAGGCGGTGGCTGGTCCTGTGCTGGTCTTGCTTTCTTATCTCAAATATGATGAATGTTTTGACACTCTGCAGCCAGCAGGTGACTCCACTCAACAGCAGCTGAGAGCACCTTTTTCTTTCTTTCTTTTTTTTTTTTTTTTTAAATATCCTTGACACATATTCCTCCTAACATTACATTGTGAGATCCAGTATGTCAACTCTACAGGGTTTTGTTTCAGAGATGAATGTTCTTTTCCTGAAATGTACTGAAATTCTAGCTTTATTTTGGAGGATGATCCGCGAAGCCGATTCAATGTACAATTTAATTTCATAATTGTGTTCATAATTGTGATACTACACCAGAAAAGTAACACTTAAGGAAATCAGATAACCTGACAGGGATTTTACTGGCATTAGAATCACTGAACAAGGACTTATATACCAGCTATTTTATAAACGACAATTTTTGAGATGAAATACCACCAACTTAATTCATTTAACACAATTCCAGCATTTTCCATCTTTGGTCATGCCGGTTTGACCTCACGACGAGATCAGCGTGTGTGAGTCGCTCCAAACCATCAGGCCCCAGTGGAAACTCTCCTGACAAACGACAAAACAAATTCCACAACAAAAGAGTCCAAGAAAAGAAACAGTAGTGACATTTATTGCATCAGCTGCAGTCATGCTGAACGGTACATGTAACACTTTATAACTGGGAAGGAAAACTTTAGTTTACTTTAAGTTCACTCCAGTTCATCGGTTCAACAGACATCCAGATGAAAATACAAAGCCTGGAGGAGTGTGTGTGTGTGTGTGTGTGTGTGTCTTGTGACTGGCTTGCAGCAGAGAAGCAGGGGTGGAATGCATTACATGTGAAATCAATAAATGAGGACAAAAAGCTCTTCTGTGTGAAATAAATCTGAGCAGCGTGCAGCAGGATGATGAGGAGTCACTTCCTCTCATCTCGTTCATGCTGACAGACTCGCTTCCTTCAGGTTTTCCTTCTTAAAAAATCCAAACTTCACCTTCAGCTTCCTGGCAGGGGTTTGGTTTTTTTGGTGTTAAAAATGTCCACTACGCCATGTTACTCTCCAGCTCAACATTTTTTCCCCCATTAAGACCCGATCAAGACCTGAAAATCATATGTAGGTTTAATTCACCTTCAACAGAGATAAAAAAAAAATCTATTTAATGAATCATTTTAGCATGTAATAAAATCTCTGGATCTTATTTCTCCATTTAAAAAAAAGGTGGAAATATCTGCCAGATGGGCGGAGATAATTTCAGCTTCTTCCAATAAGTTTTCAGTTTCAAAGATTCTCAAGAAACAACTATCAGCACCGATCACAGTCACAATCAGCTGCTGAAAGAGGCTGGTTTGCACTGAGGAAGTGGAATAATGTGGTTTTTGATTTGTTTGGGGGAAAATAAGATGCCAAGACTCAATATTTGATTCAAAACAGACATTTCTACAGTGAACAAACTACATGTGAAACATGAGTGTGCTCAAGACCCCACCAAAGTGCCGTCATCATCATCATGTTGGTCAGCTGTGTGTGTGTGTGTGTGTGTGTGTGTGAGTGTGTGTGTGCGCTGCTACTCCACAGGCCGGATGCCCTTTGCCTCCTCCAGCTTCCTCAGGGTCTCGTCCCATTGGGTGAACTGCTTGGACAGCAGGAACATCTGCCAATCAGAGGGTTCAGAGGGTCAGTGGGTCTGCCGCACAGGAAGTGATGCACTCATGTTTCCTGCTTGCTTGGAATAAACAGCAGAAGAAGAACTGGGTAGTTAGCATGAGCAGAGATTGCTATGACTGAACAGAGAGCAAAAAAAAAAAAAAAAAAAAAAAAAAAAATACAAGTCCCACCCACATGTTTGATTGACAGGTGATCTCTGGGAAGTGGAGAAACACCACAGCAACCAAAGACAGATGCCAAAAAATAAACTACTCAATAAATAAATAAGTAAAAAAATATTTAAAAAAACATTCAAATATCATCATGAGAAAAGCTGTTTTTCAGAGAACAGTTTTATTCAGTTATTAATTAAAAACGACCTTTCCCTGCATTTACAACCATTTTATAAAAGCATAACACCAAGTCTCTTCAGCAGGACTTTTATACCCTTAAATATCAATATCTTTCCATTTCTGTGTGCTGCAGTAGGCAGGGGAGTAGAGAAGGAGAAACACTCTCCTCTCCTTCACAAATCACTGCTCAAGTGCCCTTGAGCCAGGCACATCACATGATATGTGTCTGAATCTGATCCGCTAGCTTTCTCTGGACAAGAAAAAGGTTAAAAACCACAAAAACGGAAAAAAAAAGAAAGAAAGAAAGAAAGTAAGAAAGAAAGAAGTGTACCATTTTGTTGTATTCTTCAAAAAGCCTCTTCACCTCCTGGGACTGAGCATCAGTTTGGTCCTGAGAGAGAGAGCGAGAGAGAGCGAGAGAGAGAGAAAGAGAGAGAGAGAGAGAGAGAGAGAGAGAGAGAGAGAGACAGACAGAGAGATATTTGTGAATTTGAAAAACACTGAATATTCAAAATCTTCAATATTCAAAAGAGTTACTTTCACCAAATTTGTTCTGCCAGCTAAAACTCCACCTCTGGATCGTCTCCAGCAGGTGACACACACAGGCTGGACGAGTGGAAGAAGCTGAGTCATCAACCAGCATCAACCAGTCCATCACGCCTTTCAGCCGGATCCCAGTTCAGCTCAGCCGGCTGACCGACTGGTTTCCAAGCCCAAACGGGGCCAGTATCTCAAAGAGGCTCTGTCGTCCTCTCGCTCCCTCAACAGGGTTTCTCTCCTGTGAGAACTACACATCCGTATGGACGCAGACCCACTTCCTGTGATTGATCAGTACTGACAGGAAAAACTGTCAAAAGGCTGTAATCCACTGTTTTCCTGTCACCTGCTCTTCTTTTTTTATTATTCTTTATTTTAAATAATAGACAAGTAAAACTCTGCCATGCTGCCACAAAAATAAAAAACAGACAGCCAGGGAGACAAAGAGGGAACTGCACCTCAATACCTGCCTCGTCTTTTCAAACGTATTAGGAGTTATTTTAAGAGAGAGGCTTGGAGAGGCTGTTCATCTGTCAAGTCAGCGTCGCCTGATTTTGAGGCGATTTGGAGACACTGTCCCTCTTGACAAACTTGTAGCAAAGTCGTTTAGTATTTTGTGTTTAGTATTTTTTGAGCCACAGCTGGAACAGAGGAGGAAGTGTGTACCTGCTCTTTGATGTGGATCTGGGAGAGGCGCTGCAGCTTGGTGGCGTGCTCTGGCACATCTGGGAAGAGCAGAGGAACAACACACTGAAACACACCTGACACAAGCTGGATGGGCTCAATAACAGCACCACACACACACACACACACACACACACACACACACACACACACAAAACACACACAAAATACCCATGCAAAGTATTCAGCAGTGCTGTAACTCTACTGTACATAGAAAAGGTTGTGAATTCAAATAAAAGTGTAACTTTTCTTAATGTCTGTCAAAAGCACTGCACATGTCTTGAAATTCAGAAACAATAATTTAACAGAGATCAAGTTTGGGGGACTAAAACAGGCACAGCTGTGATATCAATACAAACTGTAGCCCTGTACTGTTCGTACATACATGGTTATTCTGTAGATAGGACTGCAGCTAATAATTATTTTCACTGTTAACCTATTGGTTCTTTTTCTGATTGATCAATTCTTCATTTCATGTAATTGTAAAAACAAATGTACAATAAATTGAATGTCTCAAGTGATCAGAGCCCAAAGTGAAAGTCTTCAAATGTCCTCTCCAGACGAGCAGCCAGGACAAAACAAAGAGCGAGCAAATCTTCTATCAAAAAACATCACTGGTCCTTTCAGCTCCGACTGTTTGGTTTCGTCATCAGAGCAGCGGCAGGGTCCCGCTCACCTCTGATGTAGCTGCTGTCCAGCAGCGGCTGCAGGCTGCTGACCTGCTCCAGCTGGGCGGCCTGGGACAGCAGGAAGTTCTCCTCTGCACACAAACACAAAATAAATTACGTCAGGTCTGCGACGCTGGAGCAGTGTCTGATGTCCACACGCCTTTCACAAGCATTTAAACAACATTTACAAACTAAATTAACAGAAAATGATATGAAAACTATAATTGTTATAAACATTTAAAATTTAATCACCATAAAATTACAGAATCAGACACTTATTGATCATTGAGGGGAAACTGAGTAAATTACCCTGAGAAAACAAAAATAAATAAAATAAATAATGATAAAACAATAAAAAATGTTGCAAGAGAACAAAACCACCAAATAAAACAGGGGCGACGGGAAAGACAGAAAACAGAGGGAAAGACAACAGGCTGCATCAGCTAAAATTCATGTGGGGATTAGATTATCTGGAGCTCAGAGTGGTGTTTTTTATTTTATTTTATTTAATTTTTTAAATCTTGGTATGCATGCAGCCCTCAGTCTCCCTGCTTTCCTCTCACCAGCGAGGATGAACTCCAGCTTCATGGCATCAGGGACGGCGATGTGGTCGGTGAACTGGGGGTCCAGGTACTTCATCAGGTCTTCAACTACACAGCAAGAAAAAAAAAAACTTATCAGACTTGGAAGCTCATCGAACAGTTTATGACTTCTGAAAATCCTCGAGCAGCAGCGAGAAGATTTCAGGTTTCATAAAGCCGAGCAAAGTCACTGCAGCTGTTTGATTCTGTCTAAAGAAGGAGCGAGACCAATCACACATTTGTTTAAAATTACAGTGCATACATGAGCTCAATAACCACTTGAATACAAAACAAATACATGAATTACCAAAGAGCAGGCAAGTGGGGATTTTTGCATATGTAAAACCCTGTGCCCACACTCACACAAAAATATTTATTCATTCAATTCACTGACTTATCTCTTGGTCAACTGATGGAAAACAGATCAAATATAATTTTCAGAAATCATTTTTTTGTCATTTATGCAACAAAAATGCCAAACACTGTCTGATATCCAGCTTCACTAAGATCCCCAAGATGCTCAGATTGTCCTCCTTTTCTCCGTTCATGTCTTAATAAAATTAACAGTTTGGGTTTTTATTGCTGCTTGTGAGGAGGAATCGCTTTGTTTTCTGCTGATTTCCAAAAAAATGAAGTCCTGCTCCATGCTCGAGTGCCTGACGTTTGTTTTCTTGTATGTTTCTGAAAGCTGCTCTTCCTTTTTGAAGAGCACCAGCGTTTTCTCCTGAGAAGAAAATACACATTCATCCTCCGAGCACGCCACTATTAGTCTTAACTTTGGGGTTATTTATTGCATAACTGCACTGACACTGCGGTGAGTGTGTGTGTGTGTGTGTGTGAGCCTCACTCTTCTTGTGCAGGATCTTCACTCGCTCTCTCTTGTTGGCGGTGTTGGCCAGAGCCGCCTGGATCCTGCTCAGCGACTCGGCACACTGCACACACACATACATACAAAGTCATTAAGACAAATCTGCTGAATTTGGCAGCAGGTTGCAAACACATCTACAACTCAGGGCGAAAGAAAGAAAGAAAGAAAGAAAAGAGAGAGAGAGAGAGAGAGAGAGAGAGAGAGAGAGAGAAAACACCACAATGCCCCTTTTTTTCTGTTTAAATGCTGTCATATCACATGATACTCGGCTTAAGGCCAGATAAAAAACTAAAACAAGAATTACTTAGCTGAGATTTGCACACATGAAGTAAAATTACATGTGTAAAAATCTCTTCAATAAATAAATTAATTGATTTTCAAATGCAGTGAGAGTAAAGGTCAGTGAGTTTGATCACTGATCTTTTCCCACATGAATCCTAACGGAGGAGAGCACAGGGTGTCGATACACTTCCCAGCCATCGTAACAAACCGAGTAAATGCATCTTTAATGGGGAAAAAACGCAATCTACAATCAATTTAATTTTATTTGTAAAGCGTCAAATCATAGCAAAGTTATCTCAAGGCGAATTACAGAGACCTAACAGATTTCGTCTCAACCCATGAACTAAAACCTCCCTCCTGGGTAAATGAAGCTAAATGAAGTCTATTAAAGCAGACAGGTTTGACAGTTAATTGTCTGATCCCCTATGAATTGGACAAATTGCAAGTTAGTCCAGTCATTTTATGAAAAAACCTGCAAGAGAAGCAAACTCAGCTGATTTTGTATCCTCAGTTTGTCCTGAGTGAGGGAAAAAAAATCCCAGGAAATCCCATTGGTGGAAAGTTTTGAAAATCACCTATTTATGACCACATATTACCAAAAAACACTGTTTTTAACACACAGGGAAAGGGGTTCAAAATGTTACTTTCAGATATCACTATAAAAATTCACAAGTTGATTGTACACACAAAGACAAGAAAAAAAGTCAATTACAAGTTCTTTGAATTATTCTGTTTACACATGCATATCACACATTATCTGATTTGATATGCATTAATAAGGAATATAAGGAATAAATGAAGCTAAATGAAGTCTATTATTAAAGCAGACAGGTTTGACAGTTAATTGTCTGATCCCCTATGAATTGGACAAACTGCAAGTAGCCTGTGTAAGGTTTAAGTGAGCATATCCGGATTAAATGACCAGACAATGTCACCTCGTGCAAGATGCTTTATTTCCTAGCATCTAATTCATTTCCATGCATATATCTAAAACCAGCCAAGCTAACGTTAGCCGCCTAGCATGCAGCGGCAGGGCGTTCACTCTGACTGTAGATGTGCGTTAGCTTCGCACGGCTAACTCATTAGCTTATCTGCTAACCGCCGGTTAAACATTATTCTCGACAAACCTTGGCCGGTTTTCCGCTCCTGTTTCTCCTGTCGCCGTATAAGCGACCTTCCAGCGCCTGGAACCGCATCTCCAGGTTGTCAATCTGCGAGGTTTTGTCCATGTTTGCCGCTGCCGAGGAGCACAACAACACCGACAGGCGACAGCTCTACACTGACGTCATTACAAACAGGGTTGCCAGGTCTGTGAGACAAAAGCAGCCAAACAGCAACTCAAATACCAGAACTCAAAATATGCCCATAAAAATCCATATATGTTGCTTTTAAAGTCCAACAGCATTGCTATAATTGCAAAATGCACTATAATATCTATAACATAACACCATAAACATTAAAGGCAATTTCCCGAAACAGTTCTTTCACCTATTTAATTTACAGTATATCAGAACTTAAAATATAATATGGGATACCTTACTCCAGCTGAGTGGTGCTGATGATGTGATTGGTCCTGTGCTGAGTGGCCTCACACAGCATTGGCATATTATTTGTCTGTTGAGCAGGTGACATATGTGGATAGTTTATATGCTGATCTGGCCCGGAGTCAGTTTGACAGGATTTGGGTATAAACACTGGTCATTCAAAATATGAATCTTTATTCATGTCTGCCCAAGCCCAACCCGCGGACAAAATTTGTTACCCGCGGCAACACTTAAAAAGTAGCCCAATTTGGCGGAAAAAACGCGAACTTGGCAACCCTGATTACAAAGGACGTCGCATGTTGATTACACGGGCTCAACGGACTGACGTCATCTCTGTTGTGGCTAAAGAAGTGGCATTTTAAAGAAAGAAATAAAATTGTCAATCTGTACTGTGAACTCTTTAAAGAGCAATACCGTATGTGTTTTATATTTATTTTCTATTTTTTTTTTTATATTAATGGTGTTTATTTTTACTAGTGAAATTTTATATTTATTAGATTTTCTCTGGATTTATTTGATGTTTAAATTGTTAATACTTCTGTTTAAATTGTTCATATTTCTATTTTTTTTTAATAATCCTTGTTTATAGTGTTTATTTTGCTTACTGCTATTTATCATGTGTATACTGTATATTTCTTCTAAATTTGCACATTGACCTACCTCTATGCACATTTTATACACCCATACACACGGTTTTTTCTGTTTTTTTTTTTTTTTTTTTTTTTTGTTGCACATTGCTTTTTGCACACTGGGTTGTACTCAGATCTTATTCTGTTGTACTTAGATCTTATTCTTTATTTTTTTTATTTTTATTTATTTATTTATTTTTATTTTTTTATCTTTTTTTATTGATTTATTTAATCTGTAATCTGTGGATACTGCTGAAAAACTGCGAATTTCCTGCGGGACGAATAAAGTATCTATCTATCTATCTATCTATCTATCTATCTATCTATGTATCCAGCTATCTATCATCTAAAATCAACTAACATCTATGCACATTGTATACATCGATGCACACTGGTTTTATTGGCTTTTTATCATCTATTTATCATCTGGGTGCTATTTATTTAGTTATCATCTGTTTATACTGTAAATTTGCACATTGCCCTCATCTATGCACATTGTATACACCGATGCACACTGGTTTTATTGTTTTTTTGCACATTGTTTTTTTGCACATTGGGTACTTAGATCTTTAGATCTCGAGGGTCATCTTTTATTCTTTATTTTTGATTTACTTATTCTTTATTTTTGATTTACTTAATCTTGTACTCTGTGGATACTGCTGAAAACTGTGAATTTCCTTCGGGATGAATAAAGTATCTATCTATCTATCTATCTATCTATCTTTCTTCTAAATTTGCACATTCTTCTAAATTTGCACATTGACCTACCTCTATGCACATTCCCATGCACACAGTTTTTTCTGTTTTTTCTGTTGCACATTGCTTTTTGCACACTGGGTTGTACTTAGGTTATTCTGTTGTTCTGTTGTTAGGTTATTCTTATTCTGTTATACTTAGATCTTATTCTTTATTTCTATTTTTTTTTAATTACTTAATCTGTAATCTGTGGATACTGCTGAAGAAAATGTGAATTTCCTGGGGGATGAATAAAGTATCTACCTACCTACCTATCTATCTATCTATCTATCTATCTATCCATCTATCTATCTATCTATCTATCTATCTATCTATCTATCTATCTATCTATCTATCTATCTATCTATCTATCTGATGTGGTAGTTGCAGTTCTTACAGTGGCCGGTGGGCGTCGCTGTTTCGCCCGGCGGTGGTTTTCCGCTCGGTGACAGGAGGCGATGACAACACAACACACTCACTCCGACTGCCGCGGCCCTCCAGGCAAAGCTAGCCGCTAAAAACCTCGACAAAAGTAAGATTTTCCAAAATGATTTCACCTCTGCTTGTTGCACGGAAGCGCCGTGTGTGTTCCGCCGCAGCACAGGGCGACAAACCCGGCCGTTTGCTGCCTCTTTAACGTCTCCCTCGGCTCGCTTCCACTTGCTAAGTTAGCCTAGCTAGCCGCCAAGCTAACGTCAGTGTTTTAGCATTGCGCAGCTCGTCGAGGCAGGGAGTTACTTTGGAAGTATTTGCACTTTTACAGGCTTCGTTTTATAACCAGAAATGAATGATAACCGCCTTGACAGGGCTAGTAAAGCCTCTCCTAGCTTTGCCATTGCCCAGCTTAAGCTAAATGAAGGCGGTGGCTTATCTGTTGCTGGACCGTTTCGTTATAATTTGATAATTTGGGGTTGTTTGGTGGGTAAAAGTTGACCTGATGCACGGTTTCTCTGCTGACTGTTGTAATGTTGTCCTCACTGAACACCAAGAAAGTGGAGCACATCACAGCAGCTCAAATCACTGCACTGGCTTCCTGTGTGTCAGAAGAATAGACTTGAAAATCTTATTACCTGTCTGTATAGCACTACACGGGTCTATGTTGCACCTTATAAAGTATTTTCTAGAAATGATAATCCAATCCAATCCAATCCACTTGATTTATATAGCACAATTTAACAAACCCAAGGTTTTCCAAAGTGCTGCACAGCAAGATAAAACACCACAAAATAACACAACAAAAGCAGAATAAAAAGGTAAAAAACACAGTAGGATAACACGATAAAATAAAATAAGATCAATTAAAATACAATCAGATAAAGTAAATAATAATAATAATAATAATAAAATAATAAAACAAAATAGGATAGAATAAATAAAATATATAAAAATATTAAAATAAAATAATAAAATAAAAATAAAATAATAATACAATTATAATTTTAATAGAATAAAATAATGTAAAAAAATAAAATAATGTAAAATGCACTGCCCGTAAAATAAAATCATAAATCATAAAATCATAAATCCTACATAACAGAAAACAGAAAAAAAAAAAAAAATCAAATAATAGTTTTCATCCCCAAAGAAGAACGATTGAAAGTCAGTGCTCACATTGAATACACTAAAATGACACTAAAATGAACAAATCAGGTCAGATATCTTAGTGTTGTCATGGATTCGTAGCAAAATTTTTAACAGTCACATAAAGACAATGTCAAAGCCAGCCGACTAACACCTCAAAGCATTGCAAGAATCAAAGGATTTCTGTCTCAAAATGATGCTCATGTGTCTTATTTTCAACAGGCTTGGCTATTTTGATGGTGTCTTCATAGGCGCACGTTAGAAAATCAACCAGACAGAGTCTTCACTTTTACAGGCTTCGTTTTATAACCAGAAATGAATGACATCTGCTTGACAGGGCTAGTAAAGACTCTCCTAGCTTTGCCATTGCCCAACTTAAGCTAAATGAAGGGGGTGGCTTATCTGTTGCTGGACCGTTTCGATATAATTTGATAATTTGGGGTTGTTTGGTGGGTAAAAGTTGACCTGATGCTAGGTTTCTCTGCTGACTGTTGTAATGTTGTCCTCACTGAACACCTAGAAAGTGGAACACATCACACCGAGTCTCAGATCAGTGCATTGGTTTCCCGAGACTTTAAAATCATATTACTTGTCGACAAAGCACTAAATGCTCTTTGGCCTACATACCTCTCTGATGTACTGTACTACCTTATGAGGCAACAGTTAGCTAAATTAAAATCAGGGCATAAAATATTATTGTTTGCTGCAGCTCACCTATAAAAACACATATCTAACCACCTTCTAATCATCTCTCATCTAATTATTAGGTATTGTCTGGGATTTTGTATATAATAACATGATGATATGGCGTCAGTGTTGTCTTCCAGGTATTAATGCCTACATCACCGTAATAGGATGCAAAGAGTTTTCTGAACTTGTCAGACTAGTTGTGGCTGTTAATGTCTTTGCCTACCATATGTGCTTGGAGCTCTTATCCAAATTACGGATGATTGTTTGTGTAAAATATCTTGTGTGTCTTCCCTACGGTATCATCACCATGTAGATGTTGAGGTTTTCGATGAGGGTGTCGAAAACTCACTTCACTTAAGTATCACCATCCTTCTTTTGATTTTTTTAAGTGCTAAATACTGAAAGTGTGCCATACTAGGTTGTCACCAAGGAGGCTTAATATCGCTCCAAACTTCAGCTAAATTTTGTTGAGGGAAAAACTGGCATGTCTGTTTCCAGCGGGGTCCCTTGACCTCTGACCTCCAGATGTGTGAATGAAAATGGGTTCTCTGGGCAGCCACGGCTCTCCCCTTTGCAGACACGCCCACCTTCTGCTAATCCCATGCAGTTTGGGCCCCAAAGCCTGCAGTCCACATGTGTTCTTGTGGCCTGTTGTAAAATGGTGTGTTTGTGCAGACTGGGGCCTAAACAGTCTTGGAGCTGCATCAGTTGGCTTTGACTGGAAAGCTGAGACTCTTGTGGATTCCATGAGCCACATTTGATTCCTGTGTGATGATGTTGGCCTCCATAGCAGCCGTTTCACTGCAGGCAGAGCATTTTGTCAAACTGGACGTCGCTGTAGAAAATGACCTCTAGTGACCTCTAGGAGAATCACAGCATCATGAAACTTTACAGACACAAACTGGGGGACATGATAGTATTGAATCAGGAGATAAGTACATCGTCCCAGTGGTAGTGTTTACTTGCTAATCCTACTTTCCCCACCAGGAAGCCCGCAGCCTCCAGACTTGAGGCTGTGTAGCTGGGGAATCCCTCTGTATGTGCCACTGGGAGAAACATCAGCATGGCAGATGACAAGGACGTGCTGAGAGACGTGTGGTTTGGCCGGATTCCCACCTGCTTCACTCTGCACCAGGATGAAGTCACTGAGAGAGAGGCCGAGCCCTTCTATGTGAGCACAAACACAAACTTAACTCCTGAACACACCTGCAGCTGGCATCATCGCATGAACGGAAAATAGAGATCCTTATTATCTTTATTATTAAACATTTCCTCAAATTTGCAAATCTGTGATTGTTAAAAGCCTCAGAGAGTGTCATGAGTAATACAAGAAAGCAATAAAGCAAGTGTTAGATGTATAAATAGAACTTAAAATATTGCAGAGTAAATTAATACTATCAGAGATTTCGTCTCATCACTAACTAGACTAAATTAAAATGAAATGACAAAAATGTGACAAGAACTGTTCGTCACACTGCGATTTAAGACCAGACTGAATTCAAAAATTTGTGTTCAGATTAACAATGATTCTTATAGGTCAGCACTTTATTTTCTCTTTTTTTCCAGTGTTGAACGTGACCTTATTTCCCATTCTGTCTGGCACAAAAAAATGGTCCTGTTCTAACAAGGTGTCTCCTCCTAGCTGCTGTTACCCAGGGTGAGCTACCTGACCTTGGTCACAGACAAGGTGAAGAAGCACTTCCTCAAGGTGATGAAGGCTGAGGACGTGGAGGAGATGTGGTTCGAGTACGAGGGGACGCCGCTCAAATGGTGAGAGAGATCGACAGACGATAGATTATGAAGTTTTTTTTTTTTTTTTTTTAATTTCCCCCTGGGGGAAACTGGGAAGAAAGCATGCGTTCAGAGTTCCCGTTCTGGAAAGTCATAGAGTTTAAAAAAGTTTTTTCCACACAGGGAGAGTCAGGAAATTTGATTATAAACAACTCAGGCAAGTCATGGGATGTCATGTAATTTTGTCAGCCTCAGTTTTAAAAATTCAGAATGAACTGTTCAACAGATGTAATTTATTTTCTATTATGGTTGACGTTATGTTCGATTCTCCTGCTGAATTGTAATACTTGAAAAAGATAACATGGAGAGGGAATCACTTCTATATGTGTGTGTGTGTGTGTGTGTGTGTGTGTGTTTGCTGGGAGAGGGGGTATCTGGGGATTTTTAACACTCATGCTGTTTTTTCCTGATTTGTCTGACCTCAGATAACTCCTTTTTTGATAGCATGCAGTCACTAAGTTCAACCACAAGGTGTCAGCGTTGCATCACAGATGGTGAAGTGTTCGCTGTGCAGGTGTGCTGGTGTGTGTTTCAGCAGTTACACCTGCTGTGATTATTGATAGTAAGGTGTTGCAATAGCTGAGTACTGCAGCAGCATCAGAGTCAGTACTGAAAGTCCTCAGGGCTTTTATGGCTTTTACACAGCAAAATACAATTTTTAAAGTTTTAGATATTGGCACAAAATTATTGACAATTATCATATATTTTTTTTATTTAAAGTATGCCCAAGTCATGGTTAGTGAGTAGTCCTTCATGGACTCCTTACTGGCAGGTCTTTCTCTTTCAGTGACTTCAGTTCCATTGAAAACACATTGTTTTCTGTCAGAGACAAAACAGCATTGTTTCTGCAGCTACAACAACTGCAGTTATGCTCACAACTCGGTCATGAGAACTAAGAACTGAAAGAGAGAGGAGGAGGAACAGAGAGAGTGAGACACATAGCAGAGAGAGAGAAATTATTTGGAACAAAACAATAAGTTCTACTTTTTGATAATCCACCTTTTAATGATTTATCATTAATTATAGGTAAGTGATCTCAGCTCTCCTGTGTTACATTAAATATTTCCACTGACTGTGTCAAGTTTTTCCCGCTCTAATTGTAACCCCCACCAATGACATTTAACACACACTGAGCTTGGCAGTTTCACTGCTGAATCAGAGGGTAATCAGAGGTTACCTGTCATATTTAAGTAAAAAAAAAAACCCACAACTAACAGGAACCCAACGTCAGCTGTGATGTTTGAGCTGTGAGTGAATGACATCATGTCCTGTTTGCTGCTTCCTGCTTCCAGGCACTATCCCATCGGAGTGCTGTTTGACCTGCACGCCTCCAACACTGCCCTGCCCTGGAGCATCACTGTGCACTTTAAGGTAGTGTGTGTGTGTGTGTGTGTTTCATTGATTTAAACGAGTGATGGTTTTAGTAATTTATGAGGTGAAAACCCAAAGCACTCTCCGATCTCAGCTTCACTAAGATGACTGTATTCCTTTGATGTCCATATCTTTTATAAAATTAATAATTTTTTTTTTTGGCTGCTGGTCAGACCACAGAAGCAATTTGATGACATCACTTTGTACTCTGATCACTTCCTGTGTGACTTTATTATTTTGAAATTTTATGAATTACAAGATTAACCTATAGGCATAGGCCCGTATCCAATAATTTCAAATATCGAGGTATTTAATGGAGGCTTGTTATTTTATGGCATTATTCTTAATGGTGTTGGATGTTTCACTTTAATATTTGTGTCAGTGTGTGCAATCCCCATGAGTCTGGTAATATGATAACTGTTATTTTTGCAGTTTTTGCACTGAAGTATATTTAACCTCTGAAGTTTTAAAGAAGTTAGTTTCATTAAATGCTGGATGACAATTAATTATTTAGTGAAAATAGTAATTAGTTGCAGCCTTAGTGTGTGTAAAGTATGTTTTTAATGCTTTCTAATTGTTTTGCTCCTTGTGAGTCCTCCTTGTGGCTAAAAGACATCAGTGTGAATCTAACCTAACTGTGTGTGTGTGTGTGTGTGTGTGTGTGTGTGTGTGTGTTGATCAGGACTTTCCGGAGCGCGACCTGCTCCACTGCCCGTCCAACTCTGTAATCGAGGCTCACTTCATGTCGAGCATCAAGGAGGCGGACGCCCTGAAGCACAAGAGCCAAGTGATCAACGACATGCAGAAGAAAGACCACAAGCAGCTGTGGATGGGCCTGCAGAACGGTGAGACACACACACACACACACACACACACACACACACAAGATCTCAGCTCACAAGAATAAGCCTATGAAGTCTCCAAAAAACCCCCCGACTTCCCATTCTGTTCAACTCAGCTCCTGTTGGCTGCTCACTCTGATCGATACGCAGTGTGTGGGCGGAGCTAATAGCGATGTAACGGGGTGTTGGGCGAGGGGGCGGTTGGGGGGGGCGCCCGGTCGGAGCTGTGTGCTGCACATCTGGCGCTGACAGTGTTTTTTTTTTTTTTTTATCTTTAAAGGATTTTCAGAAGACACTTAAGGGTTTGGTATCAACAACATCAGCTGTTCATCTCTCTTTCATTTTCCACCGAAACTAAAACCTGAAGCACTGACGTTTTTCACGTCTAAAACAGACCTGAAACAGAGACAGAGAAAGAGTTTAAACAGTTCAGAGTTTCACATCTTAATCAAACAAAAACCTGAGAGGCAGAGACAGAAGAAGAAGAGGCAATGAAAACACTAAACACAAAAAACATAAACATAAACACTAAACATAATCACAATAAACAAAGTACATTAAAGCATCAGATCAGCATAAGTGAAGCAGCAGTAGATTTAGTCTGTTTGTTACAGATAACAAGTAGAAAAAGAGACATCACACTCTCACACACTCTCTCTCACACACACACACACAACCACACACACACACACACACACGAGCCCTCCAAAGCAGAGCCAAGCCCTCCTTATTTGACTTTCACATCCAAAAGAGACCAGAAACAGAGAGAGGGAGAGCGAAGCAGACGCTCAAACTTTCATCTGAGAGAGAGAAAATGGACTGTGAGAGTTTTCAGTTTTCAGTTCTTGTGTGTGTGTGTGTGTGTGTGTATGTATGTGTGTGTGTGTGTGTGTGTATTGCTCTTGTTGCTGCAGATAAGTTTGACCAGTTCTGGGCCATGAACAGGAAACTGATGGAGTATCCCACCGAGGAGGGAGGTTTTCGGTACATCCCCTTCAGGATATACCAGGTACACACACACACACACACACACACACACATATATATATATATACTAGCAGGTGTTTCTGCTGCCAGGGGAACGCGGTGAGGCAGCGG
Source organism: Myripristis murdjan (assembly GCF_902150065.1). NCBI lineage: Eukaryota > Metazoa > Chordata > Actinopteri > Holocentriformes > Holocentridae > Myripristis > Myripristis murdjan. The sequence continues at coordinate 31,569,720 of NC_043995.1, read as the reverse complement.
CAGAAGTTTGCACATGAAAGAGTGCAGAGTGTGAAGTAGGCATGACTTCAAACAGGAGTTGATGAGGCGTTGAAGTTTCATAGGTCTGGCGTCATGGGACTGCAGTCCTCAAGACAGAAAAACAAATGGCTCATTAGCATAAACTGGAGTTTCTCAAAGTGAGGTGCGGTCCCTGGACTCCTGGGAGTCCCAGAGGCTTCCGGGGTGGTCCTCAGCAAAATGAGGAATCCGTTCATTTCATAGTAATTTAATCCACTAGAAACTGTTACGATGCAGAAAATGCATGAAGCATAATTTTAGCGTTTTCTTCTTTCTGGTTTAATAATGCAGGAATTTGTAGCTGTTAAAGGACGACATCTAAACAATTTGGCCCTTTGAAACCTGCATCAATTCACTTATTAAATTATTAAATTACTTTCAAAAACATGTGAAAAATGCAGTTAGCAAATTACAGTCATTTTCTTCCTCCTTCATTTTCTCAAAGATGTTGGCAGACAGTGGAGAAACTTATGGTGCACAACTGAGCATTCAAAATCACAACTGTGGAATAAGTTGGGGTTTTATAAGTGAAATGGGCAGCAGGGAAACACGCAGGTAGCACCGCTGAACTCCAGACACACATCCAAAGAGCTCGTGGAGTCACTTTGGGTGAGCGAGCGACACCACCTGCAGGGTGGTGCCATCAAAATGTTCCTCCACGCCCTTTTCCTCTGCACGGCCAGGCTCTATTATCAAAGTCACAGCACTCTTCCTATAAAACACGTTATTGTGTCTCGCTGCAAAAATGCATCATAAACGGTGAATTGTTTTAAAGTATGAATAACATATTTAAGATGTTAACACCAGCCCTTCCTTCTAACTCTAACTCTAACTCTAACTCTGTGATTTGATTCAGAAAATCTATTAGGATTTCTTCATGAGGCAAATAGCAGAAGTACTAGAAGTCTAACATTAGTAGACTCAAAATGTGAAGATTCAGTGTGTGGCTTTGCATCCTAGCACATCATGAAACAGCTGAATCCAATCATACCAAACAATGAGTTGCTTAACATGTATCGAGGTGCGTCGCATCATTGATCATGTATTGAGATGTGTATCAAATGGCTGAGGCGCACACCCCATGTCCCTTTAGGGTGAAATCTCTTACAGTGGGCGCCACGGCTTATTGAAAGTCAACTTTGGGGTCCAGAACATGAGAAAGTTTGAAAACTCCTGGCACAGATGTTTGTGCATTAGCAATAGGGAGGGACCAATTTAATATGAGCTTCAATATTGGTCGGATATTGCTGCTGATATTTGGCTACTTGTGACTGTTTTTTTTGAGAGTGTGTCACTTAATTCTTTGAATCCCTCTTGGATGGCAGCTGGGATGGCAGATATTTTTTTTTCCTATTATTTGTTTTTACAGTCTTTTTGAAACAATCTCTTTTGATGGAGCTGCAGCTGCACTGTGAGTCCACTAGGAGGCGTTAGAGGATTTTGTTGTAACCCTCCTCTGGAGGTCTGACGTCAGGAGAGAAACCACCACCAGCCAAGTGTTGGATAATCTGTCTGCATCCAGCAAGTTAGTCTCTCAGTTAATCAGTCATCATGTGGAGTCTGTTTTAATGTGTTTAGCTGATGAAACGGTGAAAGTCCTCTCCTTCTTATCTACAACTTCAAATGACTAAAGTCTTGTGTTATCTCAGTTTATAAACCAAACCACTAATCCACATCACCATCATGTCTGATGTAATATCCACCTTGAAACCATCTTTTTGTTTTTTCATTGTTCACGATTATTCATGCTCTCCTGCGTGTCTCATAAGCTCTGCACTCCTACTTGTGTGCTGTCTGCATGTGTTGCTTATCTACAGCTTTTCATTATTTTGTTGTTCTCTCTGTCTTTCTTTTTTCTTTCTTCATTTTTTTTTTTTTTAATGCTGCTGCCTTGTCCAAGTATTCCTTAAAATGAGTCAAGCAAGGTAACGCAGCCCGTTCCGAGACATGACAAGTGTTGCTGCTCCCCTTTGACATTTTTTTGGAGCGTTATTCATCTGCTCCTGCGTATTTGACACCTACGACTTTTCCCAGGTTGTTGTTCTGGATGCTGCTGAACCAGAGAGCGAGGCAGGGCAGGCTCAGGGTTCAGTCCCGGAGCAGGAGGCGTGGGCACGGGAACATCCCGGCTCCGTTGCTTTACCCTGACTCAGGTGAAAGTCCCTCAGAGGGGGAAAAAAGAAGAAAAGGATGGGGGTGGGGGGTGAATAAGCGCCTGATTCTTGCCTGGAAAACATTAACATGCCGCAAGCCAGACAGTCGGAGAAAAACAGCATGTTTGAGTCAAGTGTACAGGAGTCCTGCGCTGGTCAGGCGGGCCTGGAAAAGCGTGGAGAGCGGATCTGATCATTTCCAGGGTTTGAAATAGTTTTGGGCATTGCACAGAAAGCCTGGGAAACATTATGAAGTATTGTTTTTATTAAATGAGTTGTGTAGGTTGGCGCTGTGAGGAATAATCGTCCTCTACAGCCTGATAAAGCCTTGCTGACAGTCTTCTTAACAAGCTGCTGTCAGTATAAATCACGCTGGACACCTGCCAGTCTCCTCCAATCCCATCAAGAAATTAAGTTTGTGAAAAGTGTGAGTCTCGCTGTTGAAATGTGTTGACAGCTCTGAGTCTGGTAGCTGAATGAAGGTGCGCTCAGCCTTGATCTCATGTCACAGCAAACAGAAAGGCCCCGCGCCGCTTCTCTGCAGGAATTAGAAACGGAGGACTTGTCAGGACAAGTGAGGCGAAATTATACAAGAAAACAGAGCAGCTTATTATTGTCAAAGCTACTGTTGGCTTTAGATGAGGGAGTGGATTTTAATCTTTTGAAACAGTTCTATGTTTATGTAAACTCTGTTTGGGAAAACGTTGATGCAGTTGTATGGTATGAATTTGTTTTGTTCACCTTTTGACCAAACTCACCAGCCATTTCCAGTTGGTAACCAGTTGGTTACCTGCCAAAACGCCTGCGACATTAGACCAACACACCGACCACAGACAGAATTTTCCATCATCATATCTGGTGCCAGTAATTTCCCACCTCCGTGATGGTGTACGTGTCATGGCCGCGTCAGCTGTTCTAGCATGATGCACTGGCCTTTACCATATGGCTGCGTTTACATTTGTGTAACAGTGAGGGCGGCGGAGCGCCTGTCAATCACTGTCAACACCAGCTGCCTGCGTGGAAGTATAAAAGCTCATAAATGCTTTGTTTTTTTGCTCTTAAATCTTCTGCGCGCAAATAACCCGTTTTGCGCCCTGGCGAAAACATTTTTGTGTTTTTGCTGGTAATAAAACGTGCTCTTAAAGTAGTGAGTTTGAAACACGCCGTCTCACCCAGCGTGACTCGCCCACTCAGACATGCACTTGTTGCAGCTGTAAAACTCACACCATATTGCTGTTTGGGGGTAAAAAAAAAAAAAAAAACCCACACTGAAATTTTGGGTGTTTCTCTTTTTTTTTTCTTAGCTGAATTGAAAGTTTCATTGCCATTTATGAGTGGAGTTAGTTTCATGACCACTGGAGCATCAAAGCTTGTTAAAACCCCACTGTCTCATTTCAAAAACAATGAGAAAACAAGCAGTCATTCCTGAAAATCTTGTGTTTTACAGATAAGTATATATATATATCTAAATATCTATAGATAGATATGTATATATGTTTTAAAATTTTATTTATTTTTTGGGCCCAACAGTGTTATATAACTAAGGAATGTCTGGAAAAGTATGGCAACAGAATTTCAGCTTCTCCTCATCTTGAAAAGACGATTAATAGCACATTTTTTACATTTAGTACTTTACAAGGATGAAACAAAAGGTCAGGTGTGAACAATACACTTCAAAAACATCTCAATAAGTTATATAGTCTCATTTTTCATGTTTTTCTTAAAATGAGTAAAAAAAAAAACAAAAAAAACGCTGATGACACTGAATAACGTAAAGGTGTCATCAGTGATTCTGGACAAAGATCGTTTGATGTCTGAAATAGACAAATATCTATGCTTGTGCACAGGACCGGGGGGTTAGGGTTAGTTGTAAATCTGGTAAATCTGGCCGTTGATTTTTTTTTTTTTTCATACCATATGACAAAACAAATTTGGGAATTACACAAAAAGTTTGGAGATAAAAAAAAATTGTTGTTGTAATACACGTATGACTCAGTGCAAGTTGGTGATTTGACATTTGTTGTCAAAAGATAAGATAAAATATACTTTGTTTAGGGGAAATTTGACTCGGGCAGAAGTGCCAAACGCAGCTGCAGTCAACCTAAAATAATCTTTGGTTACTCAGAGAAAGAGCGGAGGTGACAGTCATCCTGCCCGGACGCTATCAGCAGGCATCAGCAACAAGCCAACCTCAACCTATCAAATCCCCTCAAGAGTCTGGACAAAGAAAAGTTTCAAAATGGAAAATGCGTAGGAATCCTGCAGAGCTTATTTTGCTGCTCAGGAGAAAATCCTGCGCTTTGTTTGCCCGTTTTTGTGACAAGACTAAACACGACCCAAAACCAAGTGCAGAAACTCGACGTCTGGGGAAAGCCTGGCGCATTTTGAGACGGAAAAAGCGTAGGAGGCTTGAAAGGGGTGAAGCCTTTCTTTTTTTTTTTTGGATTCAGAAGTCACTACGGATGGATGACTGTACACCCCGCCACCCCCTTCTCTCCTCCCCTGCAAAGCCAGATTGTGGTCTTCAGTGTAAATAACATGTGCTGCGTTTGATGCAGACAGAATTAATGACAGCACTCAGTCCAAATAACAGAGGGCTCACTTCCGTCTGGCCTGCGCTCCTCATGGAGAGTGGGACACCTCATGGGCATGGAGGACAGATTTGTGTGTGTGCGTGTGTGTGTGCGCGTGCATGTGTGTCTGTTTTGTCTTTTCTAGTAGCAGAGAGTAAACTCCACCTATTATTCATGGAGTTTAACTCTCTTTCTCAGTCCAACGTGAAGGTTTATGCCCAGTTTTACACTATACATCATATGTAGTAAATTAAAACTTTTATTAAAGTTCTGTGACAATGAAATCTATCAAAAACAAAAAATGATTTGGAACAATGATTTATAATAATCACTAACTGGAGGCCATAGTTGACCTATCCTCATATTCCCCCCTACGTCATTCTGTGTGTGTGTGTGTGTGTATAAATATTTCTGCCTGTGTCTTTGCATGTACATGTGGATTTGTGTGTCTGTCTTTCTTATTCACGTATTTGCCTGTTCAAACAAACGTATGTGTTGGCTTTGCAGCTTTTTTTTGTTTTTGCCTGTGCATGTTGTTTTTGTGTGTGTGTGCGCCGCAGCCTTGCGTATTGTCGTCCCGCCGCTCCCTCTGCTGCGGCCGCTGTCGGCTGCTGTTGTTTGGCTGCCAGCGTCTCCTCCTGCCCCAGGAGTGACGCCACTCTGTGATTCAAAGAGCCAGAGGGGGCCGACCGTCTCGCTGCGCGGAAAGTGAAAATTACTATGCTGGTTTTAAAGACCGCTTACACTGTCGCTCTATAGGTATGCCTTTCTTCCTGCTCCGTGACTGAGTGCTTACTCACGTATAGCTCCGATGCAATAGCAGGCAGTCCTCCTGAACAGCCTTTGTGTTGCAGAGCTTCAGAGAATCATGTTTACAGCCTCCTAGATATCATCTGGCGAGGGCGACTGATTGAGGTGAGGGGGAGGTGGTGACTACACAGACAATTGCAAAACATGGGAAAGCTGGAAACAGTCGTGCGTAATCCTGCCAGAGGCAACAGGTGATAGGTCTGCCGTATCGGGGAGGAATGCGCTCCCTTTTACACATTAATGGTTTGTGGTTGATCCGTGATTGTCACTGGAAAACAAATGGAGTTTGTAATAGCTCCGCTAAGGCCCGCATGCCTTGGATGTTTATACCGTGATGCTGGCTGGCGTAATTCACTCACATCACCAGCTAGAGTTCCTACATTTATCTGGAAAGTCTGGAATTGAATGGAAAAGTAATCTAATTAATGAAGTCTGGGAGTTGCATTAAATGTCTGGAATAGCATGGGGGGTAAAAACACAGCTGTTAAGTTGTGCCAGTCACTCAGGAGGAATTAATAGGGGAAGGTGGACATTGTGAAGTTCAGCTGGTTAGATTTCAAGCTTGTGGCCAGCAACAGGCTTCCTAAAGAGATAAAATTACTTGATCATTTCTGAATTTGAAACATGAAGGAATTTCACAAAAAAATTATTGTTCAGGCCCAATAAACACAAGTCAGTACATTCATCACAAACTGATGTTTACCGTTGTGCAGTAATGCCATTACAGAATGGCCTTGAATAGGGGGCCACATATCACATATCCATGATGTCCTGGAGTCAGATGCGACCTCGGTCATCACCCCTCTTTTTTTGTGATCTTTATCTGCTTTAATCTGTTTAGGAAAGGGGGAAAAAAGGGATTCAAGAAAATGCAATATCTGAAGTGCTGATGTTGTCACTGACCACATCTTCATTTAACAACCTGATCATCAAGAGGTCTTCATATTTACGATTGTGCCAAAAAAAAGCATTGGTTTGGCAAACATTGTGTAAAGACACATCACAGTTTTTTTTTATCGAGGCTGGGCGAACCAGTAATCAGGAATGACTGCATTAATTACTTCCTGACAAATCTCAAAGAATACGTGAATACAAGTCCTTGTGCTCAGCTGCTGGAGCTTGGAGAAATTACAGTTAGCGTGGAAACATGAAGTACCACAAATCAACCAAACATGCCAAACTGGAGCAGTAAATAATTCAGGAATCCAGTTTCAGTGTCACTTGATGGAGTTTCTCCCCCGCAGGTGTGTATTTCAAGTGCAGGGAAAACGAAGGCTCTCAAAAACAGAATTTTAATTTTCGAATGGAAGGTCTCAGGGTTCAGTGGAAACAGTGCAAATGTTTTCTCTCCTCCGCTCTCCGCTCGGTGGAAACTTGTATTGACTGACGTTTGTGCACCACCGCTCTTTGTTTTACTGTCAATTAGCCGGATTGAACCCGCACCGTCAATTAAGGCTCCGTCTTGAGTTCCGCTGGTCTTTTCACTCACCGAGAGCGAGCCGTCTCTTTTCACCTGAGCCCTAATGACACCTCCCTGCCTTCATGTCGCCATGTGCTGCTCTGCCAGCTAAGGTGTCACGCCAGCTGAAAAGAAAGTGTCTTCGTCCAAGCGGTATCATGCTTCTCTCCCCAGGGATCAATAGCCACCTTCTTTGTATGGCGCCCGGTTCAATTATTCATGGCCGGCTATTTAAAAATGCAATGAAGTAGCTGTCACTTAGCGCACACTCTCCCTGTTCCAGCTCTTGGAGGGATGATCCCGCACGAAATGCCGCGCTTCCTGTCACTGTGACTCAGTTTTTCTGTGTAACCCAAGCGCCGACTTCGCGCCTCCATGGCCACCTTCCCCTCACTGGTTTGCACCCGGCTTTGCGGTGTGTAGTTACCGCTCGGCTACCCGATCCCCGTCCTCGCTGGTTTCCTTTTCACAGCTCCATGATTAGGCCCTATTGTGTGTCAGACTCTCCGTTTGACACCTCGGACATTTGCAGGGGTTGGGTGTCACCTGGCCCAGGTTTCTCTCCCCAGGGCCACAGTTTCTCCTGTGGTGCTATGTGGTGAAGCAGCAGAGCAAGGCACTAACACGGCCAGGGTTAGGGGTTTGGCCGGGCAAGTTTATTTATGCCCCACATCTCAAAAACAAATATATATAAATAGATACATATCGATAGATAGATTGATAGATAATTTTTGGAGTTAGCAGGCCAGTCCCAGATGATGTGCTCACCAGTTTCACTGATTAGCATACCTTCAGTCAGACAGGGGAGAACTGATACATGAAATGAGCTGGTGTAGAGGTCGTCGTTTTATATCCTGCCTAAAAATTAGTCAGTTCAGGTTTTGAGAATTAATTGATTTAGTCATTTATCAAGTAAAAAAAAAGCCGATTACAGCTTCACTAAGATCCTTCACTGCTAACTTCCCATGAGAATCTTTATAAGACTAAATGATTAATCAGTTAATCAAGATCATTAGATTGATTGACAGTGAAATTAAGCATCAGTTGGAGCCTTTCTCTTGAATCATGATGGCATGTGGCCAAGAGCCACCGGTATAAAGTGTGCAGTCTTCCCAACAGCATGTAAAACTCACTGCCTGGGTGTCAGCGGTGACGGTGATGGCTGAACGCTATCCAGCGCCCGCCGCCTTCTCTCCTGCCCTGAGGACAGAGGTCAGCTGGCAACCAGGACTGCTGAATTTTTTAACTGGGCTCTGAAGTGATAGCGAGACTCTCAACTTCAGCAGGAACAGACTTAGTGGTATGCCAGCATCGGGCACAGGCACAGGATTTATAGTAGGTTACAGCACGTCATAAACTAGGTCAGTTAAAAAAAAAACATACACTGTTATCTGAAGCACCTTACAGATAGAAGGACCATGCAGGTACATTGTCGGTACATTCACATTAGAACGGCAACTACAAAAAGTTTTAAATTATTCTCATTATCTAGAGTGTCTGTGTTCCTAATACAGTAATTGTTACAGAAACATCCAGAATGAATGCAGTGAAAGAGAAATTGTGTATTTTTCCTTTTATCTCAGGGTATTTTGGATGCAGAGACAATGATTAACATTTTAATTTGATAAAATAAGTTTTAAGAAACAAAGGTAGCTCACTGGCATGATGCTTCCTTTGCAGAAGAAGTGATCACAGACATGCTTGACACTTTGCACATTCACTAATGCATTGTTATAGTTTATAGTTATCTTAATACTGATCGATTTGGATGTGAATGGGCCTTTGGTTTGGCTGACGCTAGTGGGAATGGAAATCCCCAAACCCTGACATCTGTTCGTGCCATGCATTAGGACAGTTGACAAAGGTTTTATTTAATAACTCTGGAGTCAAGTGCCACATTGTACCTGGGGCAGTGCCACAGTTACTTTCAGTCAGTCATGCCTTCATAACACTGAAGTCCAACACGCTGTACTGTGAAACAGCTAATGAGGATGTTTTAATACTTTAATTTAATGCTTGGCCCCAACTCCACCTTCAGGGCCCTGGGCACTCACAGGATTGGTGACTATGGAACCAAAGTCAAATTTTTATATCGTTTTTTTGTCTACCTATCCAAAAGCAATGGTCCAAGCTGTTGAAATTAATGGATCAGTATCTGTCAGTACTTAAATTTCCAAGCACAGAATCGAAATATCATTGTATCCCTATCAGAGGAGTTCATTTCCGAATCACTTCTTCCTGATTTAGGGCTTGAAGTTACCTGAAATTGATTGTTTGGGTTATATAACAACATTCCGCCTCTCATTCTGTCAACCGAGTACCTAAATCACCGAAGTGATCTTTTAAAAAAAAACTTAATTTCATGGTTGTCACAGGAAATAAAAGCGCTCCTGGTTCTTCTTCATAAGAGCACCGTGGCTGCCCCTCGGGACGCCATCTCAACACATACATGCTAACCATCATGTGTTTGACATACTGTGTAACTAATTAAAGAACAGGTTTTTTTTTTTTTTTGAAGCAGACGCTCCATTTTCAAACAAAACTCTCCCATACTGTATTCCAGACGTCCAACTGGGGATTAATTACCTGTTAGTGTAGACTAACTTACCAGCCGCAGACTAAATTTACCAGATTTTTTTTCTCTGGTGTCGGATGGTAATTTCCCAGGCGGTTTCCTGTCCTCACACTCATGGAATGCTGCGGCTTAAAGGCAGCAACTCGGAGCTGGAAGAGTCATTAGGATGTTTGCTGTTTACCTCAGATTTGTTTAGCTAATGGACGACGTAACTCTGCTTACATTTCCATTTGGGGCATGTAGCGGACGCTCTTATGTAGAGTGACTTACAGTGAGGTCATCTATGGAATAAGCTTTGATTCCTAGAACACTGGCGTTGTACGCAGTTAATGTCGAGGAAGTCAGAGGTCAGAACCACATCATCATCATCATCATCATCATCACTGAGACCCTTGAATGACTTTATAATGGAGAAAAAAAAATACAATTAAGAATTAAGTCTCCATTTTAACATTTACTCTCATATTCATTGTTAAAGTCTTATTTTTTTGCCCAATGTGCCAGTAGGATGAGATATCCCCACTTGTGTCCAATACAGTTTCACTTGTTTCAGAAGATTCAGAAGAGTTTTCTGGGAACAAGTATAAATATTATATATTTTTTTAATTGGTTAAAATTAAGTTTTGAAGACTCAGTACTAAATTAACTTGATATTGCAGATGTCTTTGCAGTGTAGGGAGTTAAATAAGGGATTTTAAGCGCTCCATTCAACCCCAGTGATCCTGGGGGACATGGGTTGCCACCTGGGTCACAGGGACCGCTTTATGGGTCAGGATCTCAACCCTCAGGGCAAAAAGAAGGACTGGTTCCTCCGGTCCAAACAGGGGTCACAGTTTGTGGTTCCTCAATAAGGCTCCTGTGTTCGAGGGACAGTTCCACCGGCTGAAAAGGAGCACCATTTAGGACATTGTTGGTGCCATTGAAATATTTCAGATTCTAAGCAGTTCAGTGTATTAATCATAGTACTAATACTGATGATAATAACTGTGTTGTTATTAGGATGTATTTGACTGTACTGTACAGCAGAGAGCCTTGGAGAGCATGGAGAGCTGGAGGAGTTTCAGGCTGTGTGGGAGCCAGCTCCTCTGCCAGCTACTCGAGCGGAGGTTAATAACTTCCAGATCTGTCCTGATCAGTAAAACATGTCAGCTGCCTGTGTAACATCTGTCGAAATGTTGGCGATTGCTAAATCTTGCATTCTCCGCGGCTCGGCTCATCACAACGCCTGTTCGCACGTTGTTTGGTCACAGCGTCGGCTTGTCGAGATACCATGCGTTGTTTTCCCACTATTTGCATTGTCATCCTCTGTATATATATATTTTTTTATTTTACAGCTGTACTTGACATGTTTTATAAAAGTACACCTCCGTTTTGAGTCCACATCACAAAATGGGCCTGCAGCAGAGAAAAGCATTACCGTCGCAGACCAGGGATGCTTTAAATTGTCCCTATTTCCCCAAATTGAATTGTAGTGTCATTGGTGGGAAATCTGCCCACAGGAAGTGACAAATCAAAGAAACAGCGCAGAGTGAGAAATCTACACTCACCGACGCTGGTTTCTCTCTTGTCTCTTTGGTTTCCTTTGATATAAAACATCACAGACCTGCCGAGGCTGTAACGATGAGCTTTCTGTGTGCAGTTTGCCGATGTCATGTCGGAAGATTGCGTTATATTTATGTTCGAAAGTTACTTCTCACTGGTTTTTGGAGCTCCTCATACTTGCAGCTTTAAATTTTTCTCCTTGAGATAACACCATATAATTTATTACAACTAAGAGAGTCACTAGGATGTCCTTGATCATTTTCCAGATCATTTTCTAAATCATTTCACTGTGATTTAACTCACTAGAAATTGTTACAATGATGAAAAAAAAAATGTCTGAGTGAGTATTTTAACGTTATGTTATATGCCTCCTCTTCCAAAATCTACTTGGCAGTGTTCAAGACATCTGTACCATTTTAATAGTTAATACATATTAAAATACCTTTTCATATCAGGGTCTATGGGGAGGAATCACTTCAGATGGAGGTTTTCAGCTTCATAAATGTCAAACTCTGAGGGTCTAGAACATGAAAATGCTTTAAACCTCCACGCCACGCACCTTCCACTGTCGGAGGACACTTTAGAGCGTTTTACAAAAGGTTACAGGAGTTCACGTCTTCAAAACTCGTGACACAGTCAGCACAACAGCACTCTATATGGACCAAAGTGTGAATCATTTGTCTAGCATTTTTACACATTCAGTGACCACAGGTTTCAAAATTCTTGAATTCATTTCTCCTTCAGGCTCCACTACCAGGAAACCCTAATGCGTCTACAGCCTAGGCACGGGCACAAGCTCTTCTTTTAAAACATTTTCAAAACCTGAGCCAAAAAAAAAATAAATAAATCAAGTGTAGTGCAGTCTAAATCACAAATAATATATTCGAAATCCTGGGAAAAACGCGCTTATAATGGTTCTATAAAAAATGTTAAAAACAAAGTGTCGAAGTTATGTAAATGAAGCCAACCACAGAGTCAGATGTCTTCTGGGTGTCAAGACATTTAAGCAGCAGATTGCCAGAGATGACTCGGCTTGCACAGAGATTCTTTCCCCTGGTGTTGCAGGACGGGACGTTAGGTGTGATGTTGATGAGAACATCTGGCAGATGGCGAGATGATGAAGGCCGATGCGGTTCTATTTCACTGCACACGAGCAAAGCAAAGTAAATAGGCTGCGTTGACCTGAGAAAACACAGTGGCTGATCAAAGACGGCTCGCGCTCACAAAAAATGTTTCTCTTCCAACAACAACAATAATAATCATAATAATAATGTTCATTTATAGACTACATTTCAAGCAACAAGCACAAGCATGGAGCCCAGACACTGAAGAAGGTCAGGGCGAGTAAAATTAAAGAAAAACCTGCGAATGAACTGGACCGAAGGAGAAAAAACCTCTACAACTGACATAAAATGTTGTATTCACTGTAATGTTGCTTATTGGTATTTTTTAGGTCACTGTGGCAAGAAAAATAGTGCTTTTGTTTTGCTGGACTGAACTAATTTAGGTTGTTTTGATGCATTTTGGGCTTGACCTTACTGTCATGCATGGCTACATGTTGGTGCAGGGACTTGGATGACGAGTTTTGAAATAGTGAACGCACTATTGAGAAATCCTGAAAATTAAGTTTTGGTGCCAGGAGAGCGCAACACCTCGACGCCTCTTTAATGTTCTGTCATTTGCGTAATGCGTTTGCTGTGACTCCTCTCACTGCAGACGATGAGCGACAGGCCGTTCATCCAGAAACTGTTTCGTCCCGTGTCATCCGAAGGCCACGCACACACACTGGGCGACCTGCTGAAAGAGATGTACCCTGCGGCTATACCACATGATGGTAGGTGTACACACACACACACACACAAACCAAACAATGCAATAACAAACCCGTGTGGCAATGATTTTGCTTGAGCATACAGTGCAAAAAATAGGATAATCTGAAGTGAAATAGAATAATCCCAATTATGTTGAGGTGAAGGGAAACCTTTGCATGGATAGACTGCACTAGGGCTACGTGGGAAAATGTCTTTTTCACATTTTGGATGAACTCTTCCTTTAAATTTCGACATTCTTTAGATGTACAGTCCCATATAACACAGTGTGAGTTAAGCGTCTGTATCATTAATCACAGTACATTCAGTAAATTGAACTCGCCTCAAGTCATCAAAGCTGATTTTAGTAATTTTCTCGCAAAAAGATCACGGTCATGATTTCAGCCATGATTGTGCAGTCAGAATCAGCAGCATTACAGGCAGCCAGGAACAAGGTGTGTAATCGTAGTTGCCTTGTTTTGGTTTTCAAACACGGGCTTTGCTGCCTTGAGGAAGCCAGAAGAAAAGAGAAGAGGAGCTCCTCTCTTCTCTTCTCTTCTCTTCTCGGGTTTATTTTCTTTACAGAGACATTAGGAGGCTTGTCAGCTTGTTAGAGATCCACCGTGACAGATAAAGCAGCCAGCGGGGGAGGGAGGGGTGGGGGGCAGCAGAGGGAAAATATCAGTCGTCGTCACAACAAGTGAGAATAGAGGAGGGAGGAACAGAGGAGATGACGGGTGGATGGAGAAAGAGAGAGTAAGTGAACTTTATCAGTTTAGCATCTTTCAGGGTAAGAAATCAGCGCTGAGAGCCGCTGGCAGCCCGGTGTGCAGCAGGAAACAGAAAGTTCAGAGCTTCTCCATCTGTTGTGGCTTTGAAACGACTTGAAAAGACTGAAAAGACTTTGAAACCAATCTGTTAAGTAAAAAAAAGCAGGAAAGAATTTACATTTTTATCTGATTTTTAATTAAAATATTCAACATCAGCACAGTATAACAGCAGACATACAGTATGTGTTAATCTAAACATAAGTGCTGAAACAATTAGTTGATAAAATCATTTCGTCAATGGACAGAAAATTAATTGTTGGAGGCATTTGTGAAGTAAAAAAAAAAAAACAAAAACAATCATTGTGTAATTGCAGCTTCACTTAGATAGACTTTTGGCTGCTGGTCAGACTGAAGAAGCAATTCAAACACATCACTTTGGCTTCTGATCACTTCCCATCACATTTTGCCTTTATTTTTCACACTTCATAGACAAAGTGATTAATTGATGACTTGAAAAAATAGGTTAATCCACCGTGAAAATGATTGTTAGTGGTAGCCCTGCTCGCCCTGTTACAGATAGACAGATGCACAACAAATTTTCAGGTGTTAATATGAGTACACTGGAAATACACACTGGTAGTCTTAATTTTAATACCACAGTGACAGTTTGGTTGTGTATTCATACCGCTCTCTTTCTCATATTCATATGACTCCTCATCCATTCAGCATTTTATTTCAGACGGGACAGTGTGTGTGTGTGTGTGTGTGTCGTGCAGTTGCAGCTGCAGTGGAGGTGTGTGGTGAATGAAAGAGAGGAGGGGGAGGAGGGAGAGCGGCAGTCTAAACAGGCAGTGCGCACAGAGGAGGAGAGAGGAAGTAGATAAAGAGACAATGGTGTGTCGAGACAGAGGACCCGCAGCTCACTCACCTGCATGGAGGAGCCACAGGCAGCGCCATTAACCTCCTGTCTGTCTGTCTGCCTGTCTGTCTGTCTGTCTAACCCTGCAGAAATCTCCACAAGTCCTTTCACTTAGTATTTAGTCTTGTTTTTCTTCCAACAAGGTAAAAAATTCTGCTATTTTTCTGCTGTCCTTCTCTTAATTCTGACCAGTTATGCTCTCATACATTAATTAAGCTTTATCCATTTAGCAACAGGCAGGTTTTATTTGAAATTGGTCCAAAATTACATCCCAGAGAGCATTAAATAGATTGTCAGAGCTCTTAGATCTGGCTTTGTGAAACCTACAGACACTCTGCACGTTGTGGTTCTCTGTCCCCTTTTCTCTTGATGGCTCAGTTTCCGTCTTAGTATTTTTATGCAAACCACGATGTTTAAACTTAGAGAAGCCTGGATGGAAACAGCAAATTTCAACAAGAGTTTTTCAAAAGTTGTTTTTTCTTCATCCCCGCCTGAGGTGGGCTTGCAACAGAAACACATTTTTTGGATAAGTACTGGTGTTGTGATGTTTGTAGGCGAGGCTGTCTGTGAAATATCTTTCCTCCACGACCTCCCAGAAATATCAAAGCCATGTTGGAGTCCCTGTCATGGTCGCACTTTAGAAAATTGCCAAGTACATTTCTTTTGTTTTCAGTGTCAGGCGACATGAAATATGGCCTTCAGCTGACACCAGAGAACAATAACATCTTGCCCAACACTGTGCTCTCTCCATTTTCTCATGGATGGCTTTTCTAACTTGTCTTCAGGAAGATGACTTTTCCTTTTCCACTTCAACTCTGCTGTTGCACTTGCACCTCATTTCTTTTACTTTCTTTTTCATTTTTTTTGCAACATCTCAAAAGTTTGCATGAAATTCGCTCGACTTTTCGATGCAAACGCAGCTCCTGTTTCCATGCAGAGATCCTGCCTGTCTGTTCGCTGCTCCCCTTCCCTCTGTCTCCATAGTTTCTCTCATCTAAGATTCCCTGCTCTTCGTTCTTCGTCTTTGATCCTCTATCTCTCTCTTAGGTGTTTTCCTCAACATCTTCTCTGTCTGCCGTAATCGTCTTTCATGTCTTTGACTCTAAATCTCGGCTTTTCTGCTCTCTCCTCCCTGCCAGCGTCTGCCAGCCCGCCCGGCTGATCAAGGTGAAAGTGGCTCTTTTGTCTCTCATCGTTTGTTTGGTTTCCACTTCTTCCTCGGCTGCTAGATGAGTCGGGTGATAGCCGGGGATTATGGTGGTGTGTTTGGATTAGAGAGACCAGGGCGTGTGTTGAGGGGGGCGGGGGTGCTGGTAGCATTGTTCAAGCCAAGAGTTCAGAGGAAATTTTCTCTTTTACGGGGACCCTATCAGATATGAAGAGGAAAATCTGGGGTGCTCCGTTTCTCTGTGATCTTCCAGACATCAAATAAGGTTTTTCAAACGTCTCCCCTTCTGTTATGTCTGAGGGAAGCTCGTTTTTGACCCCTCAGGGACCCAGAAAAGCTCCAGACTCAAACAATTGCAACAAACAGATGTTGGCTTGAATTAAAAAAAAAAAAAAAAAAAAAAAAGGGGGATTCCCAAATCATGTCCACGATGAGCCCCTCCTGTGCTTTATCATCATCAGGCAGCAGTTCCCTCGGCAAAACTCGACATCAGCAACATGTTCAATCAGCGGTCAGCTTTGACGTCTGTTGCGGGTATTTTTCAACGCTTCAAGGCAGGTGTGTTGTTGAGCAAGATTTTGGCAGGAATTTGGCGCGAATCTTCTGGAAAAATGTAACCCCATGGGCGATTTTTACCCATATATGACGCCATTAACATCATCAGCCGATTCTCGTAAACAGATCTGTAAGAAATTCTGCTTTTGGTTGAGTTTTAATCGGAGTAGCGCCCTGCCCTTCCCGTCCCTGTGAGAAAAATCCCCACATTTACTGCATGTGAATAATCGTAGGAATCCCCTCCTCCTCCTCCTCCTCACCCCGCACCGCCTCACCCCGCACCATGACTGACATAACCCACGCACCGATACCTGTAACGTCCAGCCACTGCTCCTCCCACGTCCCTCTGTTTCAGTCACATCTGTGGTGCAGCCCACTCACTTCTGGCAGGCCTCCCTGCGCCGGCAGCATCGATGGCCAATACAGCTTGAGCTCATCAGCCGGGCCGGCTCACTTCACAGAGCTGAGGGGGAAGTGTAAGTTTCAGTGGCTGTTTTGATACAAAGAATAGTGGGTTACGGTTCATCTGCAAGGGCGTACGAGACGGCGTGGCAGGCGGGGGAATTCAGAAAGACTGAAAAGCTTGCTCGATGACTCGGCTCTGCTGTCGGTAGAGTCTTGGCCAGCTAAGGCTTTTCTTTTTTTTTTTTTTTTTTTTTTGTGAATGAATACAGTTAGAGAGCAGGTCACCCGTGGAGAGGCCTGTGAAAATTTGTGTTGAAAGTCTGTGAATGTTTATGGCTGCTCTTCAGTGAGTAAAAAATAAGTCCAGCACTAACCCCTAACCCCTAACCCCTAACCCTAATGAGAAAGTTTGGAAAAAGTGAAGAACTCCGCCACAACCCGGTGCCACTTATTAGGATGAATAATGCCAGTGCTATTGTCTTGTAGTTTAAGTAATACTACTAGAAATATAATGTATCAGTGAAATTATGAGGCTACAGTTAAATATATAAATCTTTAATCTGGGGCTTTGAGATTGTCAGTAAGTTGACCAGCTACTCAGTCAGGCCTGTGTCCACACTGAGGCACATAAATATGAAAATACATTTTTTTTTTTCGGGCGGCATGGTGGTGCAGTGGTTAGCACTGTCGCCTCACAGTGAGAAGGTCCTGGGTTCGATTCCCACCCAAGGTCCTTTCTGTGTGGAGTTCTCCCTGTGTCTGCGTGGGTTTCCTCCGGGCACTCCGGTTTCCTCCCACCGTCCAAAGACATGCAGGTCAGGTGAATTGGAGAAGCTAAATTGCCCCTAGGTGTGATTGTGTGTGTGAATGTCAGTGTTTGTCTGTCTGCTCTGCGATGGACTGGCGACCTGTCCAGGGTGTTTCCTTGCCTTCGCCCTATGAGCGCTGGGATAGGCTCCAGCACCCCCCCATGACCCTAGTGAGGATAAGCGGTTTAGAAGATGAATGAATGAATTTTTTTTTTCTCCATTTTGACCCACAGTCCACTCTAAACTGTTTTATTTCATCTGTGGTGAAGCGGGGCTTGGTGAAATGGCTCTCCAAGCTGTGTAAATTTGAAAAAGCTGGTGTGACGCTGTAGTATGAACAGGAAATGTGGTCATTGTGTCATGTGATCTAGGCTGTAGTCTAGTATTGAGCATGCATGGGCCACGTGTGTCTGCCTGACTTCAATGTTTCTGGAGTATTTCAGAGCGGACAGTTGGCTTTTGGGAAAACGGCCTGAAAACCCTGGTTTTTACATTTTCCTGGCTTAGATTTACTAAAACACTCAGAGGGTGATAACACATTTTCAAAGTCAGGGCTTTTAGTCCATCCTGTTGTAATCCCGTTGGCCAATCAGCAGATCTGTTAGTAAATCGGGGTCTTGGGGTGGAAATGGCCTCGTTACTCAGTCAGACAGCTCGTCAGCCAAGGAAGCAGGGAGCCTGCTAATTGGTTAACAAGCCAATTAATCAGTTTATTATTAGTCAGTCAATCAGCTGGTTGGTTGGCCAACTAACCAACCATACAGTCAGCAGTTCTGTCAGTCGGTCAGTGTGTGGCTGCTGGCTGTCCTCGCTCTGTGTGTGTGTGTGTGTGTGTGTGTGTGTGTGTGTGTCCTTGCGGTCTTACTAAATAGAGGTTGGCTTCACTCGGCTGACAAAACATGCCGTCTTGGCCGGCAGTCGTACACCACACAACCACAGGGTCGGAGTGTGTGTGTGTGTGTGTGTGTGTGTGTGTGTGTGGTGAAAATAGTCCAGTTTTATTTACACAAACGTTTGCCACAGTTTTCTTACTGCAGCTTGTTGTTAATAATATGAAAGTGGAGGGTTGGAAGAATATTGATCAACAGAAACTTTATCAGTCTCGCTGGCTGCTCTTACATGGTTTGTTTTCATTGCAAACTCTCGTCTCCAAATCAAATTTCACCTGCAGGACAATCAAAATATTTCGCCAAGTACACCCACATGCACATATATAGTTCACTCTTAACCCAAATAATGCAATACTACAACATCTGAAGTTGTCGTGGAGCAAGACACTGAACCCCCAACCCTCGTGATGAGCAGGCTGACTCCCTGCACGGCGGCCTCCAGTAACAGTGTATGAAATTGTGTGTATGAATGTGTGTGTGTGAATGGGTGAATGTGAGGCAGGCATTATAAAGTGCTTTGAGTGGTTGGTGGATAGAAAAGCACTGCACGAAGATTACAATACGACTTCACCTAATGAAGACTGGAGGAAAAAAACTCTGCCTTTGACATTATTGTGACATTACAGAGCCGCTGTCTGTGGTGACATTCCTGTGCTTGACTTCTAGTGACGTGTTTTACATCGACCACACTTAAGAGTCTCTACAGGAACTGTGTAATTATAGTTATAGCATGGTCGATTACCTCATCGATGACTCCGTGACTCTCCAAGTTTTATTTCACTTGTTTTTCTTTGCACGTGAAGACTGAAATAGATTCCCTTGAGCAAGACAAATCACACAGAACTGGATCGCTGCCCACACTGCAAAAACTCAAAATCTTACCAAGATTATTTGTCTTATTTCAAGTCAAAAATGTCTTATTCCTAGTCAAAATATCTCATTACACTTAAAATAAGACATGATCACCTCAGAAGTAACTTTTAGACAATTGTCTCTTGTTTCAAGTGATTTGCTTGAAACAAGTGAAAAATTGCTTGTTTCATTGGCAAAATTTGTTTCTTGTTTCTAGCTAATTTTCACTTATTTCAAGTGAATTTTCACTTTTTCCACTGGCAAATTTTGCCAATGAAACAAGCTAATTTTCTAATTGTCTAAAAACAATTTACTTCTGAGGTGATCATGTCTTATTTTAAGTGTAATGAGATATTTTGACATGAGATATTTTTGATATTTTGAAATAAGACATTTTTGACTTGAAATAAGACAAATAATTTTGGTAAGATTTTGCGTTTTTGCAGTGCACTGCAGGCTCAACTGGAACGGACAATATTAATTTTATCTGTGCAAATAATTACAACATATAGCAAGCATGACAGTGTCAGAGGGAGACATCTAATTCATCAATTTGAGGTGAGGCACAGAGTAATCGCAGTCACCTTCAATAATCTAGCTGCACCACTGCAAAAACTGATTTTGTTTTTGTTTTTTTGTTTTTTTTCTGGCAGTAATAATGTAATTGGATTGTGATTACTAAGAAAAACCTGAATTCACTTCACTCTCACGAGCAAAAAAATCCAAACAGCAGATCAGTAACACCAAAAACAAGACGACAAAACTCATAATAAAACCCAGTAATATCAGAGACACGGCGTCATTCTGTACCGAAACGTTGTCGCAGTACCTCTTCAGGCTGATGATTCCCGGACTTCACGGTTTCGGCGTGTGTGTTAACGTGCTCCAGGCTGGCCTCAAACGCCCCGTGCGCCTGTTAATGGTCAACAGTGTGACTGGGAGATGAGTCAGAGCCCGGCGTTAGTCAGGCTGGGAAAACACCACTGTAAATCTCTGCATTCCTCTCCATTGTCCTCTGCACAACACGTCTGACGGAGATTTTTTTATTTTTTATCCAGAACGCCTGAAAGCACCATGAGTGGTGTGTGTCTATTTTAATGTCGGTGGGAAAATGGGAATTTAAACATCTCTCTCTCTCTCTCTTGCTCACTCACTCGCTCTCTTTCTCGACCTTGGCATTTTGTGTGTGTGTGTGTGTGTGTGCGCGTGCGTGCACAATTACAGGAAAGGTTTTGTCTTAGCGATTAGATGTGGGTGGGTGATAATGTGATACTATTTTTTTTTTTTTTTTTAGTGTGGTGTGTGCGTGTGTGTGTGTGTGTGTGTGTGTGTGTGTGTGTGCGAGCGTGCACAATTACAGTAAAGGTGTGTGTGAGCAATTAGATGTGGGTGGGTGATAATGTGATACTATTTTTTTATTTTACTGTGGTGTGTGTGTATGTATGTGTGTGTGTGTGAGAGAGAGAGAGAGAGAGAGAGAGAGGGAGAGAGAGGGAGAGATGAGGGGTGTGGCCCACGGTGAAGTTCCCCCGTTTCTCATAGTGAGAGTGTGTGTGAGAATACACTTTTGCGCTCCTGCTCCGCCCACATCTGCCCGCCTGTTGCCAGGCAACAGCAGGGCTAAAGGTTGTAGAGGGGTGAGATCTGTACCTCCCAGTGATGGACTGAGTGTGTGTGGGTGTGTGGGTGTGTGTGTGTGTGTGTGTGTGAGAAGGAGAGAGAGAACCAGAGAAAGTGTGTTTTCAGTATTGGTGTTGCTCCTATCAGTGGGGTCACACCTCTTACTTTCACTCTCTCATTTACTCAAACACAACAGAGTTCACCGGTAAACTGATTTTATATTTACGTAGCCGTTTCCCAGACACTTTAACAGCGTGTCGTCCACGCATTAAAGTCATTAATAAATCAAATTAAATTAAAAAAAAATAAAACTGACAGTAAAGCGTGCCCTTGCCAATACGATGAAGAAATCGTCTTGTAAGGTTTAAACGGCGGGAAACTCCCCGTCTCATTAAAACTGAGGACGCTTCTCGGACGAGGAGCAAAGCGGCTTACGCAGAAAACGAAAATATGCCATGACCCGGATGACCAGAAACTCTCAGCAGCTAACCATAAATCATAATCTGTCAGATGAACAATAATCACAGAAGTAAGTAAATAAACAATAAATGCTGTTTTTGTATGAGTGTTAAAATCCGGCCTCGGCGCGGCTTCTGTGTGACAAAGGAAACAGTCAAAGGGCGCAGTGACATTTTGAATTTCAGCTGGTTAATTTTCACACTTTGAGCTCAGCGTGCCGCTCGGTTTCACTGTGGTCGACTAATGAGTATTTTGAGCAGTTTGAGTGTGTGTGTGTCTCTGTTTGAGGAGCACAGAGACTCACACACACACACACACACACACTCACACCCAAACTGTTTTCACTGTGTTTGGTGTAGAAAGTTGAAAAGTAAAAGTTGACATAAAGTGCAGGCTGAGGCTTTTGGCAACCAGTTTTCTTAAAAGTAAAAAAAAAAAAAAAATCAGGCTAACAGGTGAATTATTATTATTATTTTTTTTTTTTGGCTTTCTTTCTTTCTTTTGTTTTAATCCACCAGGCAATGAAGAGGTAACAGCTTCCTAACAAAACCCTCCAACTATTAAGTGTAAACTATTTAGTATTTCACACACCCAAAAAAACCTTTGAGAAATGACAGACAGGACAAAATATACTTTCTCCTGTCCTGTTTTCCCAGCCCACAGCTCTAATGATTAAATAAAAAAAATAGTTTTGCTGATAAAACGCTGTTGTAGTGGGATGATTTTCTTAAAAAATAAATAAATAGACACCTCCTTGGCATTAGCCCTCGTGAAAAACAGTCCAGCTGGTGGGAAAAAAATACAGTTTTTTCTCTCCTCTGTGCCGCGTGGTCTGCGCTCAGAGCCCCGGGGAAACGAGAATCAGTTTCGAAAGCAGTCCATCTCACACACACACACACACACACACACACACGCACACACACACCCTCCACGTCCTGGACCTGCCCTCAGTGATTTTAAATTAACCTTAAAGTTCATTTTGACCCCACCAGTCAACAGCAGAAAGCAACACACCCTGCAAGGCGCCGCAGCTTCACACGTTGTATTTTTACTGTTTTTACTGTTTTTACGGCGCACGGCCTCATCCTGCACCTGCACTTTAGCCATGCAGTTGTTGTTGCTGTCTTTTAGGCCATTTGTGTGTTTTGTCTTGTTTTAGATTTTTGATTTTTCTGTATTTTTACGGCTGATTCTGATTTGATATCTTTTTTTTTTTTTTTTTTTTTTTTTTTAATTAAATTGCTATTAGAATTTGAGTTGCCGTCTCAGAGCTGCTTGTCTGATTCTGTCTGTTTCTTTTTCTTTAAGCCAAATTTCCCATGTAGGTTTACCAGGAACTGAAATGAACTTAAGTGACGCCCCCTCCCCTTCACCTCGTGTGGCCTTTACCTGCCCTTAGCAGACAAAAAGCAACAACACGGAGCCGGTTAAACTTTAGCGTGTGTGATTCCCGTGGCCCCTCGACCTGCTGCCCTGGTTTATCTGGTCAGTCCACGTCAGCGTTTGCTTCATTTTTTGATTCTGCCAGTCACCGGCGGGAGGGAGTCCACCCTCGCTTCCCGCTCATGTCATGCCGAGCGCGGCCTCTACCTGCCGGGATTTAACAGAAAACCCCCTGTGATGAGCAGCGGGTTGGTGCTCACGGTGTGTGTGTTGGTGTTTTGAGGCAGAGAGCAGCTGCAGGGTGGAGCCGCAGCTCAAACCAGACAACAAGCAGCCGTTACGCTCTCTTCAACCGTCCTTCTGATATTACGTGGAGCTAAATGTCACGTACCCACCGGCTGAACCAGGACAACAGTGTGTGTGTGTGTGTGTGTGTGTGTGAGAAGAAGAGAGAGTGACGGCTGACGGTGCCAGACGCACGCTATCTCTCTGCATCTTTGTCTCCATGTAACACATCACTTTCTTTGTCACCAGTTTTTATTTTGAGTGTGTGTCAGCTGTTATTATTAACCAAAACTCAGACTGAAACACCCCAGGAAAATAGTTCCAAAATAGAAAAAAAAATAAAAAATAACAAGTGTAATGTTTGTCACCAGAGCAAAGACAAAGAATGTGACATAAACTCCAGAAAAAACAAAAAGCAGCTTATTTTGATTTTTCATCTGTTGACCACTGAAAGTGAAATAAGAAAAAAAACTCTCAGAATCAGTCAGCTCACATCAGCGGTTAGAAAACAGCCTGCCAGCACATTTCTCGCCTCCCACGGTAATACTTATTTTTAAAAAGAGATTAAATCTGTTAATTCAGACTGTTCTCACAGTGAAGCTTTAACCCAATCTAAAAATTTGCCTGTGAAGGGATGATTTCCACTTTCCTCCACCGCAGATTGACCAGATTCAAGAGATGAAACGATGAAATATGACAGAATACTATATATTATATTATCTATATATGATAGATACGTATTTAAATAATCTGGAAACAAGTGGAACTGCCTCACATTTTTAGATTTTTCACTTTAAAAAAAATGTTCTAAAAGTTTTTGAGAAATCTGGGCCTGTTCTGATTTTGTGACTACAGATTCTTTTTCTTTTCTTTTTCTTTTTCTTTCTTTCTTTTTTTTTTTTTTAATGCTGCGACACTCAAACAGAAACTGCATAAATAATAAAACACATTTCTGCAGAATTTAAGCTAAACTGCAAGCAGGAAACAGATCAATTCAAATTAAAATGCAAATGATTTGATTATGAGTGAGAAAAGAGTGTAGAAGTGTAATAACCTGTGTGTGCGTGTGTGTGTGTGTGTGTGTGTGTGTGTGTGTGTGTGTGTGTGTGTGTGCGGGTGTGTGTGTGTGAGTGTGAGAGAGAGGTAAAGAGAAAGATATCTCTTCAACGGATGCTCTGTGGTCGCGGCCTCTTGGCAGTGGGCGTGGTCAATTTTAGCAGGCCATCGTAGTCACGCATACACACACACACATACACACACACACACACACACACACACACACACGGGTCTGAAACTACCAACTGTAAGACTGAGAGTTGAAAAATTCGAGCCACCTCAACGATGAATAAAAAAACAATCAACTGCCATTTCACTCTTCTTCAGATTCGGGCCGAACACACACACACACACACGCACACACACACACAAAGACACTGGTGTACACACATTCATGGACACACACACACAGACTTTCTGTCTCTCGCTCGCTCTCTCGCTCTCTCTCCGTGAAGTTTGAGCTCGTCGGCAAAACAGTCAGACTCAAGTAGAATCAATGAGATCAGCTTCACGGACGATCAACAGAATTTACATGATTTACTTGAACCTGAACATTGAATCTAATCTAATCTAATCTAATCTAATCTAATCTAACGTATGACGGGACATTACAGGTGGCGTTTACGTTTTTCACAGAAAATAATTATGACGTATTTGATGAGTCGGTGTCGCATGGAAGCTCGGCTGTTTACGGATTTCCTGCAACAGGAATCAACTTTCTTCATGTGCGCTTGCAAAGAATGTAGAGCAGGAGGTGTTCACTCTCACACACATGCACACACACACACACACACACGCATGCGCACACACACACACACGCACAGCGGTATGACTGTTGTATGTGATGTGGTCTCTGTAACCAGCAGGCCATCCGCTCTTCCTAACCTCATCTAACTCTCTCTCTCTCTCTCTCTCTCTCTCTCTCTCTCTCTCTCTCTCTCTCTCTCTCTCTCTCTCTCTCTCTCTCTCTCTCTCTCTCTCGTGTCTGTCAGGGTTGGGTAATGTTTACTGTAATCTGTTCTTACAGTTCATGTGACAAACACCGTGTACAGTAAAGTAAGTCGTAGGTAAGGGAATACGTCCACGTTACAGGGTTTTAAGGCCCGACATGGACACACACCTGTGAGTTCATAATCCCACCTGTACCACGGACATTTGCCAACAAAATCAAATGTCATCAATTTGTGACTTTAATCACAGAATTTTAATGGTTTGTTTTCTCAATTTTTTTTTTTTTTTTTTTTTTAAATAAATTTACAACTTTAATCTCAGAAATTCAGAGGGTTTTCCTCAGAATATTACCCCCACCCCCCCCCCCCGGCTCTGTAATTTCCCCCCCTTACAGCGACCCTGCTACACTGTCGTATACTTGCGTCAGATTTATATCCGTTTTTGAAAATGGGTGTGAATAAGAGCCACTTATTCCAAAGTTCAGGGGAATGTCCAGCTGTTCATACCAGACTGAACAGTTGAATCAATATCAATATCAATATCAATATATCAATATATATCTTTATTTGTCCCCAATGGGGCAATTAGTTCCACAACAAAGGGAGCACACACAACAAAAAATACAAACACGCATGACATAGGGGAAAAAAAAAAAAAATAAATAAAAATTAAAAAATAAATAAATAAATAAATAAATGGTCACTTGAATTTGAGAGATCATCATTAAAAAAAAAAAGAAGAAATAAATGGTCACTTGAATTTGAGAGATCATCATTAAAAAAAGAAAAAAAAAAAAAGAAAAAAAAATGAAATCCAGGTTGGTAAAGTTGAATTTTCATGGTTTTCATATTTTGTGTCTCTCTCTCCTCCAGACGAGGTGAAGCGCCTCCAGGTGGTGATCCACGGCATCGAGCCGCTGCTGGACACTCCTCTGCAGTGGCTGAGCGAGCACCTCAGCCACCCCGACAACTTCCTGCACATCTGCGTCATCCCCGCCCCCACCGACTGAGGCCACGCCCACCGTCACCACGACGACGGAGCAGCCCGTCACCCCGGGACTCGGAGCTCATGGACTCTGAGCGAGACGGGACTGATGAACGGCGGCGGGTGGACTCGGGATCAGTTCCTGGTGAAAGAGAGGAGGAGGAGGAGGAGGAGGAGCTGAACGCACCTCCTTTTCCATCCTGCCATCCATCCACTCCTTCACTTCTTCCGCTCCTCCTCCTCCTCCTCTGCCTCCAGGAAAAAAAGACAGCTGTTTGTATTGGGCTGAGGAGGTGCCGGGACCTTCATCTCCTCCTCCTCTTCCTCTTCCTCTCCTCCACCCTGAAAAGACGCTGATGTGCACAGGAGGAGGAGCGAAGAGGTTTCTCCTCTAACATCCTGCCATCCATCCTCCTGTGCTCCTCCTCTCCTCCCAGACAGAGACAGTCCTGTTCACAGGGGGGGAGAGAGAGAGGGAGGGACAGAGAGAGGGAGGGAGGGAGGTATGTGTTGTTTTTAGCGGGGGAGGGGGGGGGGTAACCCTGTCCTGCTCAAGTTGCCTTAGTTGCCACGTTCGCGTCTTCATCATCATCATCGTCGTCGTCATCGTCATGGCTGTGAGATCGTCTGGACTTTGGTGACATCGCTCTGAGTTTACATCACCGTCAGCCTGGAAAAAACCTTCATCTGCAAAAACCGGGGGCTGATTTCTTTTTTTTTTTCCTTTTCCTTTCTTTTTTCAGTTGTAGATGTTTTTTTTACGGTGGATTTTTCTGGCTCGGTAGACGTTCGAGGCCCTCGACACACCGAGCTGACAGGCGGCCGTCACGTCTCGTTGAGATCGTGCGGCGTGTTTCCTGATTGGCTCTGCCATCACACCTTAAACTAGCTAGCGGTCTAACGAACCAGACGGAGCTCGCTTCTTCCTTCAGGCTGCGAGCAGAGCAGCCGCAGCCGCAGCTTCTGATTGGTGGAACCAAACAGATTCAGAGCATCAGAGTGAAAATCATCAGTGTGTTTCTTTATCTTCACCGCAAAAACGCAAAATCTTACCAAGATTATTTGTCTTATTTCAAGTCAAAAATGCCTTATTTCTAGTCAAAATATCTCATTACAATTAAAATAAGACATGATCACCTCAGAAGTAAATTGTCTTGAAACAAGTGAAAATTTGCTTGTTTCATTGGCAAAATTTGCCAGTGGAAAAAGTGAAAATTCACTTGAAATAAGTGAAACTTAGCTAGAAACAAGAAACAAATTTTGCCAATGAAACAAGCAAATTTTCACTTGTTTCAAGTGAATTTTCACTTCAAACAAGAGACAGTTGTCTAAAAACAATTTACTTCTGAGGTGATCATGTCTTATTTTAAGTGTAATGAGATATTTTGACCAGAAATAAGACATTTTGGACTTGAAATAAGACAAATAATCTTGGTAAGATTTTGACCGTCCTCCTGTGTTGACATTTTGTCCCTCAGGTCAGCTCGGTGTGTCCGGGGGGGTTAAAGAGACACTTCAGCCGTGATGGATTATATTCATATGAAATCCTGCATCGATTCCTGATGAAGAAAATTTCACTCTCAAGCCTTCCTGGTAAACTAATATTCCAAAAACACTAGCCATCTCTGATTCAGTGGAGAGAAATACTTAAATATCAGCTGTACAGGCCGAGTCTCCAGTCGTCTGCTCAGCACCTGCCACACACACGGATTTTTGCTAAAATTTTGCTGCTGAGTCAGCTTCTGCAAAATCCTCTCACGCTCGCTCGTGAAGCGTGTATTCATAAGCGTGTCCGTGCAAACGTACACGCTCGTGCATGTGCACGCTTCATGGCTCTGATGCAAATATAATCCGTCATGGGTGAAATTTCTCTTAAACAAAGCTCAGGAGACCGCGTGGTGCCGGCGCTCACTCGTCGTCTGGTCGGGCTTCACCGGAGAAAAGCAAATGTTTGGTGATCAGCGAGGCGGCGACGCGGGAGGCAGCCGAGCCTGAATCAGCGTCACAGGAAAACCTCGTCACTCCGCTTCTGTTCAGCGGCTAAAGTCTCTCAGAAAAGCCTGTTGGATGAACGTGATCGACTTCTTCTTCTCTTCATTCCTTTAGAGCCAGTGTGTGTTTCCACAGGTCGACCTCGTTAGCTCCGTTCTGATAACGAGCGAAGCGGCTTTTTACGAGGCGCTGCATGTGGTTCCAATGGCAGGTGTCGATTTCGCCCCGTCCCTTCTAAACAGTTTACAAATTTTAGTCTCTCTTTTTTTTTCTTTTTTTTTTTCTCCTTCTTCTGCTCCTCTTTTCCCGCGATAGAGCTGCTCGCATTTAGCCCGCTTGTCTGTTGCCAAGGCTAATTTAACATCTGGTTTTGCTTCATTTGAGGAGCTGGAGCTGAACATAATGAGACAGCATGCAGGTTTGTGGGGGTGTGAAAGCAGAAAGAGGTCTCATGTCAGACTGCAGAACAGAAAAGAATCAAATGAGGTTCAAACGACAGCTGAGGCCTGCACGGCTCAGATTATTTTGCTGCCTACTGTGATCATTAAATCCTGTTGTTTTTTTGTTTGTTTGTTTGTTTGTTTTTTTAATCCCTCTCTGCATCTCGTGACCACCTTGACTTTGTTTTTTCATCTCCACCGGGTGTTTGAGATAAAATAAAATTTGAGCGTTTTCATCTTAAGTGTTAATGCTGTGGTTCTTGAATGTGGAGACACAAAACAGCACAATGTGATCAGAAATGATCGTCTGATAAATCAATAATAAATCACTGCTGCTTGTTTGACGTCGTTTGATTGGTTGATCAAGTGAAAATACCAGCCGCTGTCTGACTCACTGAGACTGTCCTGCTTCTCTCGGTTCATGTCTTTATAAAATGAATACTTTGGTGTTTTTTGGCTTCTTTTTTCACACTAAGTGATTCATGGGGGCCGTGGAGGTCGGGTCAGCTGACGGCCTCCCTCCTCCTGAGCTCAGCGTCCGGCTCCCAGCTCAATCAGTGAAAGTGGCTGCACAGATTTTTGGGAATGAACCAGACAGAGAGAGAGAGTTTCCATCACCTCCGTCTCATGAATCATCTCTCTCTCTCTCTCTCCCTCTCTCTCTCTCTCTCTCTCTCTCTCTCTCTCTCTCTCCCCCTCTCTCTCTCTCCCTCTCTCTCTCTCTCTCTGGTGTTTTACTGCAGACTCTCCCTCCCTCTCTCTCATCTCTCCTGGTTAATTATCTGTTGGTATTCCATCCTGCTGCTAATGAGACCGCTAAACTGTCCTGTCAGACAGGCCCGGGGCTCCAGTGTGTGTGTGTGTGTGTGTGTGTGTGTGTGTTTAAGTATGTAAAAGTGTGTGTTTGTGTCAGTATGTAGCGAGTCTGGTTTCGTGGAATTGAACATGCCAGTGTAAAAGTGCGATTTAGTGTGTGTGTGTGTGTGTGTGTGTGTGTGTGTGTAATTAGAGACATCATCCATTGCCCCCTGCAGGGGTGTGAGTGTGTGTGTGTGTGTGTGTGTGTGTGTGTGTGTGTGTGTCTAAGTGTCTAAGGCATCCTGGAATCCTGCCTGTCTTCTCATACATTCGTCTGCTGTTACACTGCCAGTCCTGTAATTTAAAGTGTGTGTGTGTGTGTGTGTGTGTGTGTGAGATGTCACACATCATGTCATCACGTCAGGCTTCCTCACGGCTGCTGCCGCCGCCAAGCATGATGGGACGGCTGGTTTACGATGCTGAGTCAAACCCTGGGCTCGGTGTGGGGTGCTGGAGATGTGTGTTTGTTTCTGTGTGTGTGTGTGTGTGTGTGTGTGTGTGTGTACAGATACACACACTGCAGCCCCGAGACTCGGTGATGAAGAGAGTCTGGCTCACCTCGCTCGTCTGGCTGACACACACACAGGGTTTTATGGGATTTCCCAGCGTACAGTAGGACGCGGCGAGCGGCTCAAATCGTTGGCAGGACAGGAGGTCGGCGGCGGCGCGATGATGTCACCTCGATGACGTCGTCGCCTCGATGACGTCGCCTCGCCGCGGCTCTTTTGTCTGAACCGGAGCAGAAAACCCGGATTTGGCTCATTTACCTTCAAACCGACCAATCACAGGCTGGTAAACAAAGGTCACATGACTCGGCAGCAGCTTGTTGACTGGACTCGCTGTGATTTTCTCCGACATGATGGACTCGCCTGCGGTCTGTCTCTTCTTCTGTGGTGTTCAGAACACATGAAGCACCGGCTGAATATGAGCATCACTTCATTTCCTAGCACAGCGACGGATGATTTTACATTCTGGCTGCCTGGTGAAGCTTAGAGGCTAAAAGTCAGGAAAAAGTAGGGAGGATGAATGTCAGTCAGTCAGAAACGGCGTCGCTGTTCTAGGAAACACACACACCTGCTTCCTGTCAGAGGACTGAGGCGCTCTCAGGCTCAGGTAACGGCATTAGAGCTGTCCCGATTAATCAACTTAATCGATTACATGGAAAAAAATGGCAGAGGCTCCTGGTCCGAGCGTGTCAGACGGAGCAGAAGGCAGAAAAAAGATGGTCAGAGACGTCCAAAGTGTGGAGATTTTTTAAAGAGAAGCCAAGTGGCTGCTGGAGGACGACAGGAAGCAAAAAGCTGCACAGTCCTAAGTCTGACTAACCGATTACCAACTAACGTGAATTTACAGCAACACGGCAGCAAGACTGAGTTAAAGCAACACGAGGTCACTTTGACCCCGCTGCTTCGAGACACCAAACTTAACAATGCATGTTGATATGTCGAACATAACAGAAAGAAAAATTGCTAGATTCCTTGAAAAATCAATCGTTTGACTAATCGACTTATCGTAAAAATAGTTGATAGATTAATCGGGAGAAAAATAATAATAATAATAATGCTTACCTGCACACTCAGACTTCAGCCCTAATCACTGCAAGGCATAGGCGGTTCTAGGGGGCGGCAGCTGCCCCCCTAGAAAAATGCCTTGCCACCCTAGTTGCCACCCCAATTTCAGACAGTTTATTGATTTATTTTTTAAAATAAATAATTTGGCTGTTCGGAAACTCGCTGTTGCGAGACTCAAATGTCCGAGTGCAAGTAAATGCAGCAAAAGATGACACTCCCACTATTTAAGGGTTGATAGATAGATAGATAAATAAATAAATATTTCTAATGCCACCTCTTGGTTTTCTATTCAATGCTTTACTCATGTACCACAATAATAGAATGTTTTTGAGATAAAATATCCTCATTTGGGGGTTTTCCAAGCAAATACTGATATATGTGATCGTTTGGTATTAAATCAGCATAAATATTTCTGCCACCCGTTAAAGTCTCCATGCCACCCCATGAATATTTGTCTAGATCCGCCCCTGCTGCAAGGCAATAATCCAGTCGTTTTGAATGTCGTGTGTACTCGCTAAAGGCAGAGTGAGGAGGATTTTTCCTTATAAATAAATAAATAAATTTTAAAAAATGAATGAATGTATAGGCTCATGCAAAACTAATCCTCCCCATCCTGACTGGTGAGCCACCAGCAGTGTGTGTTAGTGTGTGTGTGTGTGTGTATTTTCTTGTTTTCTTTCTTGTTTCTGAACACGGGACTCTTCTGGGCGTCGGCCTTTGTGCCTTGTGTGTGTGTGTGTGTAACTTCCAGCCAATCACAGCGCAGCACGGTGCCAGATCGACCGCACCACATCCAATAGGAAGCTGCGAAAAATCTCAAGGAGAAACGCCGAGCGGACAAAGCTCGTCCTGTTGGACAGGTAAGTGCCAACGGGACGTCGTTTTTTTTTCCAGGACAGCAATGGAATGTTTTCCTTCGCCATCCTAGGAAATGAACCCGAGCCAAATTTGAACGTTGTGGTTCCAAACCGCGGCCGACGGGCGCCGCTGGTCGTGGCTGAGAAGCCGCTGCGGTTCACCCGCTTCCTCCAGGATCCTGACGAGTCAGCGTTACTCACAGACGGCCTCTAATCCCCCGAGCCTCGTCCAGCTCAGATTATGTAACTCCTCCGGCAGGTGTGCCCGGCCCGGGCGCCGCGCTCGTCTTTTATTGGTTGTTTATTGTTGCCGTGGCGGCGTGAGCTCGCGGCTCGGGCTCCGGGCCTTTCCAGGAAATCAACAGCGACGGGAGTTCATTAAAGGCTGTTTTTGTTTTTCCTCTGCTGTGTCGGCACTTTATGTATCAGAGAGGTTTTCATTATGAACCAGCACAGTAAAAAATATATAGCACCGCGTGTGTGTGTGTGTGTGTGTGTGTGTGTGTGTGTGTGTGTGTGTGTGTGTGTGTGTGTGTGTGTGTGTGTACAGTGCAGGTTGATGTGCTGCAGTTTAACAGTTTGTTTGTGTCTCCATACCAACTGCACTCTGTTTGTTCCAAAATACACAACAACTTTACCGGCCGGCTGATTCGCACCGGATTCCGCGAAACCCCTCTCACACACACACATGCACACACACACACACACGCACACACACACGCACACATGCACACACACAGATACACACAAAGACAGGCTTTACCATCAACTCTGACCACAAACTATGCCCTCCAACTCCAGTCCCCTACTGTCCCGCTTGATTCCGCGAAACCACACTCTCTCTCTCTCACACACACACACACACTCACACACACAGAAACTCTCTCTCTCACACACACACACACACACTCATGCGTCCCAGGGGGGTGCAGCAGTCATTTGGGTATCAGACAGCGGTGCAGAGATCAAGAAGATCAGCAGATGAGAGTGATTAGTGATGAAGAGGAAGCCATGAGTGTGTTCCCCTCCCAGGCCCGGCGCACACACACACACACACACACACACACACACACACACACACACACACACACACGAGACAGACAGATAAGCTTGTCGTGAGCTTGTCTAAGAGTGTGTTCTTGCACAAATAAAATACCTAAAATGAACACGAGCGTTTAAAATAAAGGAAGAAAACTAAAATAACTAAAAAAGCAAAATAACGCCTAACCTATTTGTGTGTGTGTGTGTGTGTGTTAACCTTCCATCTCACACACACACACACACACACACAGGCATGTACAAACAGCATTAGTATCTAGATCGTCCACAAGTCCTAAAAACTGCAATTTATCTAAAT